>NC_137652.1:3170919-3192225 GCF_963422515.1 Blennius ocellaris | reverse complement strand
GCCATGTCAGCCTCCCAACCCCCCCCCACCCCCAAACCCCCCATCCATGTTTTCCTCTCCCAACCACTCCCCTCCACATCACATTCACTTACCTCTGCCTCCCCCCAGTGGCCACAGACAGTCACGACACCAACGTGTTTAAAAACGACCTGAGAGTTTTAAAAAGTGTAACAAACAATAGTACGAGTTCTGACCTGAAGTTACCATCGAATACATCGTTGGAACTTTATTCACTGTTTTAAATGTGTGTTGTTATACTTTTACTGTTACTGTTTCTTTATATATATATATATATATATATATTTTTATTTTTTTTATTTTTTTTAAGCATTAGCATTAGCATTAACATTGGCAGTGTTACAACAACCTTTCATATTTGGACTAGAATTAAATGTTCCCCTCACATTTTATGAAATTAATCTTAAATTGTGATCTTTAAGTGTGAATTTCTTTTAGTCATATTATCTTTTGACTGTTTTACCTCTCATCTATTGGAGTCTAATTTTATAATTATTATAAATTTGATATTATCCTGATATTATTTATTTATTTAATATTTTTCTTCTAATTTAATTTAATTTAATTTAATTTAATTTAATTTAATTTAATTTAATTTAATTTAATTTAATTTAATTTAATTTAATTTAATTTAATTTAATTTAATTTAATTTAGGCCAATAGGATGTAGTATATTAGTAATATACATGTACTTTAATCTAATGTTATTAGTACATTTGGTTTAATTTATTTACATTTGTTTTAGTTTAATTTAATTTAATTTAATTTAATTTAATTTAATTTAATTTAATTTAATTTAATTTAATTTAATTTAATTTAATTTAATTTAATTTAATTTTTAGGGCCAATACGATGTAGTATATTAGTAATATACATGTACTTTAATCCAATGTTACTAGTATTATGAATTTAAATGTTAAACTATGGTGTAAATAATACACCAGCAGTTAAAAACAGAAATCTCCAGGTAAGGATGTAAAAAATAAGATTGATGTAAAAAAATGTAACGGGTCCCTGGGAGAGTAGTTGTATTTCTACGACACAGGCAGAACACAGAACAATGACTTGTACTTCTATTTATTAGCTTAAACCACATCTGTGAGCGAAGACGTCGCTTACAGACTCCGAGCAGGTAGATTCATGTTTAGGGTTGAAGTACAGAGTTACAGTGAAACCCCACAGAGACGACACAGGCCCGCGAAATAAACAATACATGTTTGTATATACAAATACCAGCAACAGTCCAGGAGCGGAGGCGGGTTGTGGAAACAGTTTTTAGCAGCATCGGGAGGAAAGTGACGGTGAGATTGTTCAGCGTTTCCCATAAGTTACATGAAATAAAAACCCTTTTCAATTTAAAAAACGTGATTGTGATCACAGTGATGCAGAGACGTCGGTTTACTGCGACATACCGAGTTCACCAGCTGCTGGTTAACTGGTCATGACACGAATTAACACGTTGAAATAATAAAGTGTTGCAACAACCGGCTTGTTTGTTTCAGGAGAAAATGGCAATGTGGCTTGGAAGTAGTAAAAAGCAGAGGGGTTATTAACAAGAACTAACTCAGCTGTTATAACTAACCCAGACCGCATGTTACCGTGAACTAGTTCACCATGCTAGTTTAAAACAGATCTTCAGAGGAACAAGAAACCTGATTTATCAACAGAAGTGACGCTACAGATTGATTTTCTTTCACTGAACCGAGTTTTAATCCTCTTAAAGTGACACGAATCGACTTTTTAGAACTTTTTAAGCCGCCTGCTCCTCTGAACTCACGTGAATTCTAACTGCAGAGGTTAAAGTGTTCCAGTGTCGGTTCGGCTTCTCGTCCAGTATATTCCGGACGCAGCGTTTATATTACAGTAGAGACAAACGCGTGTGTTTGCAGAGACACTACACGTGTTTGTTTCAAACAAATACCTTCAAAAGGATCCATGTTTTTGTCCAGTAAAGCCCTTCAGATCGCCGGTTAGTATCACAGATACTTACTCACGTTTACAAAATGTTTCGTAAAGCTTATGTGTGTGTGTGTGTGTGTGTGTGTGTGTGTGTGTGTGTGTGTGGTTCCGGCTTCACCACAGGTCGGGCTCCACCCAGACGATCTTCTTCTGCTCGTCCCAGATGATTCCTCGCAGGCTGGTGAGCAGTGAGTTCTGGTCGCACCAGGAGTCGGGCGCCACGCTGTGGTAGAGGCAAGGCAGCTTGTCGAGCAGCGGCTCCTCGCTGGTGGAGCAGGAGAGCAGCTGGTCCTCCGAGTGGCTGTGGCGGAGCAGCTTGGGCCTGGAGCAGGAGGAGCAGAAGGAGCAGCAGAAGGAGCAGCAGGAGTAGAAGGAGCAGAAGGAGCAGCAGAAGGAGCAGAAGGAGCAGAAGGAGCAGCAGAAGGAGCAGATGGGGCAGAAGGAGCAGCAGAAGGAGCAGAAGGAGCAGCAGAAGGAGCAGCAGGAGCAGAAGGAGCAGAAGGAGCAGCAGAAGGAGCAGCAGATGGAGCAGAAGGAGCAGCAGAAGGAGCAGAAGGAGCAGCAGGAGCAGAATGAGCAGAAGGAGCAGCAGAAGGAGCAGAAGGAGCAGAAGGAGCAGAAGGAGCAGAAGGAGCAGAAGGAGCAGAAGGAGCAGCAGGAGCAGAAGGAGCAGCACGGTCACAACCAGCAGGCTAAACCATCGCTTCCATTGCGCAGAATGTGCCGGTATGGTTCGGTACGCAATGGTACGGTACAGCGCTGTATGGTATGGTACAGTGCTGTACCATACTGTACCGTACGGTACGGTGCCGTACGGTACAGTATGGTGCTGTACAGTGCGCAGCGGTACGGTGCGGTACAGTACAGTATGGTACGGTGCAGTATGATACGGTGCTGTATGGTACAGTGCGGTGCGGTACAGTACGGTATGGTACAGTATGGTACGGTGCTGTATGGTACAGTGCGGTGCGGTACAATATGGTACAGTACGGTACGGTGCTGTATGGTACTGTACAGTGTGGTACGGTACGTTGTGGTACGGCACGGTGTGGTACATTGTGGTACAGTACAGTATGGTACGGTATAGTATGGTACAGTATGGTACAGTGCAGTATGGTACGGTGCTGTATGGTACAGTGCGGTACGGTACGGTGCTGTACAGTATGGTACAGTGCAGTACGGTACGGTGCTGTATGGTACCGTACAGTGTGGTACGGTACATTGCGGTACATTGCAGTCCAGTGTGGTGTGGTACATTGCGGTACAGTACAGTATGGTATGGTACAGTGCGGTATGGTATGGTACAGTGCGGTACGGTATGGTACAGTGCGGTATAGTATGGTACAATGCAGTACAGTATGATACAGTGCAGTATGGTACAGAGTGGTAAGGCACAGTACAGTACCGCACCATGCCATGCTGTGCCATACCATCCTGTGCTGTACCTTACCTTACCTTACCGTACCATACAGGCACAGGCTTCGCAGTGGAAACGAGGCTCAAAAGACCAGGAGAAACAGGTTCAGGACTGTTTTGTTTCCTGACAGGAAGTTCAAACCGACCCTACCGGAGTTTGCGGGCGCTGCGCGCCGTCTGGCCGATGAAGATGATGATGGGGTAGATCTTGAAGCGGTGCAGCCGCCGCACGCAGTCCAGACCCAGCGGCAGCACACAGTGGATCCCCTGAGGACGAGACCATAGAACGTCGTTAGCAGAGGGAACACAAAGCCATGGACGGACGGATCGTAGTTTATCTGAATATCTAAGTGTAGAGCACAGTAATACGACGGCTCCATATTTCCCGTTTCAGGTCACGGCCCTGATTGTCTTCGCTGTGCCTTATTGTCTCTCCACTCCCTCTGTGCAAATATTTAAGCTTCACTCTGTTCGTTCCTCCACTTGGTCTAAATCAGGGGTCGGCAACCTTGAGGCAACCTTGAGCCTCCATCCCTCTGCAGTTCATCCCAGAGGGATGTAAGGAGGCAAGGCCACCCAGAGAAGGACGTAAGGAGGCAAGGCCACCCAGAGCACAGTCCCGCTACAAAGAGTGGTAAAATGTAGGGTCGTGAACGACGCAGCGACGTGACGTCATTACAACAATAATGGATGAAGAACGTAGAATTGTGGCTGCAGGTCATGACAGCGGCTCAACTGGTGTCTGAAGCCGGGAGCTTCCTGTACCTTTCACAGTAAAACTGCTGCGCTGCGGAGCGCCGACAGTTCCAGGAGGTTCTTTACAGACTTGTTGAGCGTGACGGAACATTCTAGTGAATTACACAACAACTACAGGACATTAAAGACACACCATCACACTCATGGTTCTAACAATCCAGATCTCCCACATTTATCTTCCATTTTAATAATGTGTAGCGATAAAGGAGCTGAGAGCTGCAATGCATCATGGGAGTTTCTGTTTGTCGTGTTTTAAATGTAATTATTGGGGGTTATGTTAGGTTTGTAGTGTTTTTGTTGCTTAGTTCATGTAGTTTAGTTTATTAGTTGTAAGTTGTCAACCAGCAGTGAAGAAGGTTTTGTGTGTCGTGTCGTCCTGGCATGGTCTTCCTGTGGGACTGTCAAAATAAAATGTGTTTGCTCTTTGGGTGTCGTGAGCAGAGCGAGACGGGTCCAAATGGCTCTTTGAGCATTAAAGGTTGCCGACCCCTGGTCTAAATGTACCTCTTTGTTTCTTCGTCGAACACTAACTTTCGCTCAATGCTTGGTTGGGACCGTCGTCAGCGCGTAACGTGGAGGAAGTGAACGTGGACGTCAAACATTCCGTAATAAACTGTTCAGCTCGAATCGTTTCTCACTGCACTTTTTTAATATTTCTCAGCAATCCCATTTCTTACTTGTTAACATCGTCAACTTTGTACCCGAGAGCAAGTCCACCCAGCTTCCTCATGTAATGATCTGATGAGTCCGGCTGGGGGGGTGGGGGGTCATTCAGGCCTCAAACCGAACATGTTGTTTGTCTTTCACACGTGCTGACCTTGTTCATGACTTTGCTCACGCTCTGCAGCGTGTACCAGCAGCTCCTCCCCTGCTCGCACTCCTCCAGGATCTCGGACGTCTGCAGTCTGGCTGCGTGTTCGCTGGCGCTCAGCACCTCTGAGGACCACATTACGGAAGTGAGGTTACATTATGCTTACAGCGCGTATTCCCCTTGTCTGCATTAGTTGTTTTAAATCCAGTCTCTTGATGCGATCAAACGCGAAGGCGATTTAATTTCTCCTCGTCATTGCGGGAAACACAGCTACTTCACAGGGTCCGTCGTTTCCTCCTGGCTTACAGCAACAGACGAGCCCATAAAACATGTGACGGTGTCAGGCCGGCTGTTTACTGAGCTCGCAAAACATACATACATACAGCATGAAGTCGGAAATAGAGGACGGGACACTGATAAAACACTGCGGCAGAGAGGTGATTAAGGCCTGATGGGAATCAGGCGTAACGCCTCACCCCTCTGCCCGTGAAGGGGGAGCCGCCCGGAGACACAGGAAGTCAACAGACAAACACTCAAACCAGCCTGAAAGAGTCAAAACACTGTCTGGTGTTCGGCTTGTGTTTTGATCTACTTTAATAAAGGTATGGTTGTTGAATCTCCTGCCTCCGTGCCGTGAACCCGACGGTGGCATGCTCTACTGCCACAACCACGTTACACGACAAACACATCAGGACTAATGGGACAATGATGGAGTCAATCTGGGGTGAATCTTCTGCTGCCGTCAGAAGCGGACCTGACACCCTCAGGGGGTTTTCATTCTTACCGGGCTCACACAGCTGGAAGCCCTGCCAGTTGGCCAGCTTCTTGTCCAGGGTGCGCCCCAGGACGGTGGGCAGCAGCAGGACGGGTCTGCAGGTAGGGGGGTAGTGAGGGGTGACCAGGGTGTAGGGCATGAGGGTGACACAGCTTTTGGGTGCAGACGCGTCTCCTGCAGGTGGAAGATGCAAAGTTTGTGTTTAGACCTTTAGCGGTGTTGCAGCCAACTGAAGGCCGCCGGCCGTCTCTCGACCGCTGGTTTGCGTACCTGACTCTGCACTCTTGTTGTGTTCCTCCTCGATGCTGACCCACAGGGGGTTCCGGCCCTGGCGCCCGGTGCTGACGATCCTCACAGCCTTCTGTTTGTTCTGGTCCTGGTGATGAAGACGAACAATACACGTTGACACGGCAACGTTTCGACGCTCTCGTTCTCCGTTGGCATTTCATTTTGGCTCTTACCTTCGGGGACTTCTTTGTTTGAAAGCTTATGTCTTCAAGTATCCGAATCAGGAGTCTCTGTGCTCTGTGACACAAGAAATTACACTGAGCAAAAATATAATCTCAGCACTTCAGGTGGCAGATCCAGATGCCGATTCGACAGCAGGTGAGCTTTAGACACAATAAAAGGAAGGACACTCTGAAATTTTCAGTTTTATCACACAGCTCAACGCCACGGGTATCCAAAGTTTTGAGGGAGCGTCCAGTCAGCCTGTTGACTGTAGGAATGTTCGAGAGCTGTTGTCCCTGAATTGAACGTTAATTTCTCTAAGATAAGCCGTCTCCAAAGCCATTTCACAGAATGTTTTTGATGTATTGACCAGGTAAGATGGGGGACAGAACCATCACTACACCAACGGAGCCACGGCGATGCATCAGTCGGTATAAAAGCCTGAAAGTCTGGGTCGCACTTCAGGTGATTTGACTCGTTATGATTCCTGATCGATTCACCCACCTGTAATAATTGGGAACCGTTCCACTCTGCAGATCCAGCTGCTTGCTGGGGTGAACCTGGCTGGCGTACCACAGGTCCTCGGTGCCCGCCGGCTTGGTGTTTGTCACGTGCAGGATGTCGTTGCAGGACACGGACAGAGTCCCGCTGGCTCCGGCAGCCAGAGACATGTTGACCCGGACGTAGAACGAGTCTCCGGACGACGTCTTGTTGGTCTGCAGCTGCTGCAGCAGAGCATTGTACTCTGAACACAGGAGGACAGGAACGCTGATGAACGCCATGGCTGAGGTTATGGGACGGAGTCCTGGATGGGGTTCTAAACGGCCACAGCTTCTTGATACAGCTCAGGAGTGAAAAGAGAAGTGTCTAGTCCAATATTTCTCCAACAGCTGAGCGACTGGAGCTCAAACTATTGCATAAGTTCTTACCGGTTTTAATAGAAAGTTGTAACAAAACTTAGTGCGGCGGTTTGATATGAATGGTTTGCTAAAGCAGGCCTAAACTACGGGGTAGTCATAATGTTATTGCTCATCAGCATGACAATGTTCAGAAGCATTGTGCCCTACAGCTGCTGCATTAAATAGATGTGTTGAATAATGTCCAATACAATCCTAAAAGATTTGATTGTGAACAGTGAAACTTTAGAAATCCATATATATATACAAATGACACAACAAAATGATGGTTTTAATAGTGTTACGCTTTGTGATTTTCCTCCATTTTACACATTGAAACTCATCTTATTAGATAATAATAAATTAAATAGCATGTATATTTTTATTTTTTCTCATAAGCAAATTATGTCTAAAGGGTTAAATCCTGTTTGGTGACATCAGGTTTTCACGTGTGCCAACAATCTGTTGAACTGATTATGTTTTATATGCGGGAGACTATTTTTAGCCCTGAATGCAAAACAAAGACGCCCTCATAAATTCAGCCGCTGGATCAACATTGCGTGTCTCTGTTATTTCCTAGTGTCATTATATGAGCCGGTGCCTCGTGTGAGGCACGGAAAGCCCTTTAATCTAAACACAAAGCACGTCTCCTTCAGCTCTTGGTTCAGCTGTCTCTTCAGTTTTATGACACTTTGACCACGATAGCACAACAATGCTGAAAGTTATTGATCAACATGTATTCATAAGTGACTGGGTGCAGTTTTAGTGAAATGCTTGATTGAGGTCTTTACTGAAACCTCGGGAAAATCTTAAAGGCAATGAAAAAATCATGTTGATGTGATGTGATGTGATGTGATGTGATGTGATGTGATGTGATGTGATGTGATGTGATGTGATGTGATGTGATGTGATGTGATGTGATGTGATGTGATGTGATGTGATGTGATGTGATGTGATGTGATGTGATGTGATGTGATGTGGACCAATTGATCCTAATTGGTTGTGGGATGTACCATCTTGTTTGGGCCGTAGATAGAGGTGACAGAGGCCTGTGACTTGGCCCAGAGCCCAGGTAGCTTCTTCTAAAGTGGAGTCTTCCAGCGCCATCTTCAAAGCCTTCTGGTTCTGCTCGTACTTCAGCTGCAGAGCGACAGAAGCGTGAGAAACACACACACACATGCACACACATGTAGGCACACACACACACACACACACACACACACACACACACACACACACACACACACACGCACACACCTCCACGATCTGCGCTCCCGGAGTGATGCCCACGGCATGGGCGGCGCTGCCTTCAGTGACCTGGTGCACAAACACGCCGCTCTTATTGCCGCCCACCACGGTCAGCTGGGTCGGCAGCGCCTCGCCCTGGAAGGAGATGCTGAGGATGCGGCAGTTGATGCGAATGGCTTTGGGACGGCAACGCAGCAGGAACGGAGGAGCCGAGGTTTTGGGCAGTGAGCTGGTGACAGACGAGAGAAAAAAAAGGGAATTGATTAACTTGGCCTGAATTACGCCAAGACTTGGAAATATAATCTGTTAAACAACACTGATATATTAAAGATTATATTGGCCTCTCCTTTATACCTGGATTAAAACAGCAAGTCATTGCATCTTGCGTATTTATGTCTGGACTTAACTGAAATGATCAACAAGTCAGACTGAAAGAGTAATAGATCAGTTATCGAGATAATCCTAACCCTAACCCAAATATGTTTTGGACGGAATTCCACCATCATCTACTGTCGTTGTCACCAATAAACCCTCAAACACATGCTTTTGGACTGTGGGAGGAAATCCGCCCAGGAACATGCGAGTGGAAATTAGTGGGAAAGTCTGGAAACTAAATTAAGCAACAAGGGAGCTACATTGGAAACACTGGCGAACTGCTGATGATCGTCGACGTACAAACATCACGAGAGAGAGAGAGAGAGAGAGCATGAGCTGAACTGTGTTGCAAAAGGACTGACGTCTAATCTAATCTGATCTAATCTGATGTAATCTGACATGAGGCCCGGCCTATAACACATTCAAGTGAAAACACTGAACTTTCATTGCGTTTTTCTGTCTGTTTACACAACAGCAGCGTTGAGAGACTCTCAAAACGGCAGGTTTATGAAACCAGCCTCCACGCAAACGTGCAGTTCTGCTCATGAGCACTACGGTTGAAAACTTCTCAGTGCAACTCGATCGACAACGGAGGATTCAGAGAGTTTCGTACGTTGATATGCAAACGGGAAATATTCCTGAAATGCAAAACCAACCGACGCTCCGTCACGATATTCCACAGCCGTGTGGCTCTTTTCAACAAACCACTGTGGATTATTTTCACCTCTGCAGTTTAATGTCAATAGTTTACGTTTTTCTGCAGCTCGTCCATATTTCCTCAGTCAATAATGAATTAGAACTGACATTCATGGCCTGTTCACCAGCTGCCGGTCAACGGCATTAAAATCAATAGTGACCTTGAGGAAGGACGCGCCTTTCACATCAACTGTATTTTATTTATTTGTTTGTTTATTTGAGCAGTAAACATTCTGCTCATAAGGAGCTGGAAGAAGCTTATGAGCGCCGACCCCCAAATTCAGTGCAATAAAAAGTACATTTGACATTTTACTGGTATAAAAGAACAAAACATCAACAAAAAAGAGCTTGTTACATTTCAATGACCATATCAACACGGACCAAACTTACAACACACACACACACGCACACACACACACGCACGCACGCACGCACGCACGCACGCACGCACGCACGCACGCACGCACGCACGCACGCACGCACGCACGCACGCACGCACGCACGCACGCACACACACACACACACACACACACACACACACACACACACACACACACATATAAGTTGATCCTACTTCTTCACTGCATTTATTCCTCTCTGTATATTTCAAAAGTCTTTTGTTTGTATTTATATTTGAACAGGTTGAGGTTTGGACATCGTTTCAACTCCATCTCCACTTTGTTCCACAATCGTACACCATTATAACTGTCGGGCTAAAACTTTTCAGGGTTGTGTTTATGTTTCTGAGTCCTAAAGTTTAATTCCTCACGTATTTCCTAACGGCCAGTACGATCTGGGAACCTTCTTATGTAGTTGTCTTGGTAACAACCTGTAACTTGCTTTATAGAACATCTGTACTGCTTGGAACTCAACAGTGTCACTAAACTTCATGATTTTTGATTTTTTTTTAAAAAACGAGTTAGTGTGGTCCAGAAACCTTTATGAATGAATCGAATGGCTCTTTTTTTTGCAACATTACTATTGGTTTTACTGTGTTTTTATAAGTACTACAAGTGTGACCTGCAAGTGTAGATCTTCGCCTCCTGCAGGCATTAATGCGTCACAATGCAGGCGGCTGTCTCACCTGAGCGCGTCGTCGCAGGAGGGAAGCCTGGGCGCCGTCTCGTCTTCACCTCCTACCAAAACAAAAGACAGGCCGTTGGTCCACTGGGCGTCGGAGTGTTCCCTCAAAAACAATCCGTCTGAATTACCGTATTTTCCGCAATATAAGGTGCACCTAAATACCTCAAATTTTCTCAAAAGCTGCCAGTGCACCTTATAACCCAGTGCGCCTTATATATGGAAGAATTGCTCTACTGGAGACTGCTATTTGACAGCTGAACAACCAGAAGCTTTTATTTTGACAACTCTGACTTCGCAACTGGATCTTCAGAGCGGACGACACTCCACACAACACATTCATCACTCATGGTTGCACACCAACATTCTAACAAACCAAAATAAACTAGATGAAATAATGACTCCCTAAACTGGGGAACAAAAACACATAAACACAATCAACACAACACCAAGCCCAACAACAACCCACAATAACCTCCAACAACGCAAAACATGAATTCCCATCATGCCTTGCATCCTGAGCTCCTCAGTGCAGCCGATAGCTGCAATGAATTACGGGAGTTTCTGTTTGTGGTGTTTTAAATGCAATTATTGGGGGTTCTATTTGGTTTGTGGTGTCGGTAATAATTGTGTTGTGTTGTGTTTTTGTTGCTTAGTTCATGTAGTTTAGTTTATTACCGGTAGTTGTAAGTTGTCAACCAGCAGTGAAGAAGGTTTTGTGTGTAGTGTCCTCCTGGCATAGGCTGCAGGTAGAACTATCAAAATAAAGTGCATGCACCTCTCTGGGTGTTAGAATCAGTGGAAAATGTAACCTAATGGCTTTGAGCTATAGAGGTTGCTGACCACTGGTCTATTCCATGTGCCTTATAATGCGGTGCGCCTTATATATGAACAAAGTTGTAAATTATATCAATCAATGTAGGTGCACCTTATAATCCAGTGTGCCTTATAGTGTGGAAAATACGGTAATGTCTCACTTTACAGGCTGGGCGAGGAACCAACCCCGCTGAACAATGACGACCGAACGCAACAAAACACCCACAGGGAGTTCTGGTCTCGTTATACGTACCGTCGGGCAGAACCACGAAGTCGTCCAGCAGAGTGTCCGACTCTGTTTCAGTGCTGGAAGGAAAAACAAAGGAAAGCGTGTGAATGCCTCTCAGGGGTTCTCCCCTCTCGCATGTAATCACACAGGTTAAAAAAAACAAACAAACAACGTCCACTTGTATCAGGTGAGTGTCAATTACTGCAATTAAACACCACAAAGACTGAATAGCTGGGAAAAAAAGGCTGATTACAGTGATTTAGTGGTGAAAGCGAAGCGTTCGGTCGACGCCCTTCAGCCAAGACACAAAAGTAAACAAGGAAGCGGAGTTTGGATTTTCTCCACCCTCCTTTTGTTTCCTCCAATCTGGTTTTCGTCACTCTTATTTGATTTTTATCTCGGAATCAGGCGACACAGTCGTGTGTCTCTCTGATTCCCGTAAGTTGATAATCCACCTGAAACTCGACACGGCCGAGTTAAATTTCCTTCCCCGGTGGGAGTCAATGAAATGCTGCATTTGCAAAAATCACACACACACACAGACACACACACACACACACATACGCACACTACACATTTCTGCAGACGACTGCAGGATCACACCTGTTGTCCTCGTAAAGGAGCTTTTTCCTCCGGCGGAGGGATTCTGGACTCGGCGGTTCGGGGTTTTTGGATCGGACGCTGCTCGCCACAAGGTCTTCATACTGCAGAAAATAAATATACATTAAAAAAAAATAATTATTATTTCAAAGAGACTTTAAATCCATAGACGATCTGTCCCACATGGAAATAACCTATACGAGGATATATGAGCATACATGAAACCTATAAGCAATTTATATGCACATATATGCTGCGTATATGCGTATATATGCCACATATAGGCAAAATTGAGGTGCATATATGTGAATATACAGGCCATATAGGTCTCCTGAACTGCTTCTTTATTTCCACATATATATATATATATATATATATCCCATATCTCACTTTGGCAACTGTCATACATTATCAAGGCAAAAACTAAGAAGTAACTAAAAAATAATTATGCAAGAAGAACATATAGGTGCATATATGTACCTATATAGGTACCTGTATGCACGTATATGTGTACATATATGTGCGTTTATTTACATATAATATAGGAAAATGGCCAATTTTATATATGTCACATATGTTAAAAACCTATATGTGTATACAGGTTCTTTCCATGTGGGGTACTTTGCAGACGAGCCTCTGAAGGTCTGTCTTTGTGTCACAGAAGGGAGAAAAGGCCATTTATATTGGACACGTTCTATATTTCATGGGTCTGTGTGAAGCGCCGGTGCCGACGTGGAGGATGCTTTCTGAGGAACGTTTGCGACGAGCTCGTTAAAACGCTAGGAGCACAAAGAGGGAAGGCCAACCCCGGCAGGAATGAGGCGTAGAGTCCATTAGCGGGAAATCTCACTTTAACCGCGTCACAGTTACGCAACGAGCCCGACGGAACAATGGAGGCCCGATCTCAAAGCTCGTCACGCACCTCCGTGCCGCGGAAGCTGGTGGGGTCGACGGCGTCCATCCGGCACAGCTTGCGCCGGTCCGGGACCTGGTATTCCTCGCAGCTGGACCGTGGACTGCCCCAGTCCACCTCCCGCTCCTTCGACACAAAACACAGAGTGAGACGTGAGGGATTTTTTCGTCTCGGTGCGACGTGGCGACGCGAGGGGGGTGGGGGGAGGGGTTTACTTCGGAGGTCTGCTGCTGCTCTCGGGGTCGGCCCTTGGCGTGGAGGGTGAACAGTCGCCACTGGAGCTCCAGCAGCTGGTTCCTCAGCGTGTCCTTCTCGGCCAGGACGCAGGCGATCTTGGCCTGGGCCTCGTCCCGGGACACGTACGCCTGTGGGGGGAGAACGCGGCGCGTCATTTTCACGCCGCAGTCGACACGGAGCCGGGAAATGTCACGGGAGGAAAGTCTACGCCTCGGGAGGGTGGGGGGGGTGGTGGAAGACACAATGGAACGTGTGACGGCGCAGAACCAGAAAAGGCACATTTCAGTGGAGACGGAACGGCGTCGGAGGCCCGCGGGGAGGAAGAGTTCTGCCTTTTCTCGGGAGGTTAAGAACCAGAAACCCGGAGGAAGGTTTGGAGTCGCAGGTTGACGTGAGACGGAGGAAACTCACGTGAACACAAACCGGAAGCCTTCGGATCAAATCTCCGGGAAACTGAAGAAAATTCTCTGAGATTCTCCAAAAGAGTCTGATGAAGTGTGATTGGGGTCAGTCTGTCAACCACGTGCCGTTAAAGCAGGATTTTCTAAGTTCAAGGAACTTTTCATCATGAAAATGAGGAAATGCAGTTCTGATGCACAGACACCAGCGATAAAGTGAAATTTCAAAAAAATTCTCTGAATCGTCCCACGATGCAGAGTTAGACGTGTTTTTTCACTGACGTTTGCTGCATAAAGATTTTGAGTATTTCATCAAAATTAAATGTGGAAAAATTGTCTTTCATGCTTGGATGTGTTCATCTAAATGGAAATACATCGTAGTTCTTGCAGATCACTACAGAGGGAAGATTTGAGCTTCTGATTTGATGAAAATCAAAGATCTCAAAGAAAAACCATGATTCTTTCCTCATCGCTGCATTTTTAAAAAAAAAATTTTGCACGAGCTCTGATCGCTGGAGGCATGAATGATAGAAATAAACCAGCACGCCGAGTTCCTGTCAGCTGCAGGTGAATCAGCCTTCAGGGTGTGTGAGGAAAGAATGAAACCATCAAAGGTGAATCACCTCTGCAGGCGTGATGTTCAAACAAAAGTCTCATTTCACTTTACAGCGACGGAGAAACACATCATTCACAGCCGAAGGAGGATTATTTCATACGAATTTGAGAGTCTGACATAAGTTACTGCACAGCTACATTAAAAAAAGGGATTTAAAGGCAGAAGAGCTGCTGGATATTTCAGAAAATATCGGGATATAACGGGAAAATATGACATATATGATTGCAAGAGACTCGCGTATACCGTCATGCATAATGTTTGGTGTGTGCAAAGGGTATAATACAGGCAAACAGAAGACAAACACACACACACACACGCAGGTTGACAGTGGGTGTTGGTGTACCTGGTCGCGCTCCACCTGCAGGTCCCTCATCTGGGTCTGGATGACGGAGCTCTTCTGCTGCTGCACTTTGCACTCCATCGTCAGTTTCTGCAGCTGGTGGCTCAGACCCTCCTTCTGCTCCAGCAGCTGATCAACACACACACATTTACGTCACTGCGCTTTGTGCGTTGAGGTTTTCTGTCTCATCTCTCTCACGAGTTTCCGTCAATAACGGTCATTTTAGTTTAGGCGTCAAGCATGCGGCACTCGGGCCGACATCGGCCTGCAACACGAGCCGAACGGCTCCAGGCGACTACAGAAAGTCTTTCTGCAAAGTTCTTAGTGGGTTTCGTACAGAGATGACGGGATGGGAACATTGTCTGGAGGCAATGACTTGTTGGTGTTGAAGGTTCATTTCTTTCTGATCTCATTACATTTCAGTCAGATTGGCTCCTGAAGCAAAATGTGTTTGATACAGTTTTCTATGTAAGAGGCTGAACCTGCACACACACACACACACACACACAGATAGACACAAACACACACCCCCTTCTTGTCCCGGTGGAGCTGCTCGTTCTCCTCCCGGTAACACCGGAGCTGCTCCGCCAGCTCCACCTGGCTGCCGAGGGCCTCCGCCAGGTCGTGGGCCAGGATGTCCTGCCGGGCCTGACGGGACACGACACAACAAGACGGTTACTCTCTCTCTCTCTCTCTCTCTCTCTCTCTCTCTCTCTCTCTCTCTCTCTCTCTCTCTCTCTCTCTCTCTCTCTCTCTCTCTCTCTCTCTCTCTCTCTCTCTCGTTCCAGCTGGATGAAGCGACGGTTCTCACTGGATCCAGTTTCTCGGCCTTGGCCAGCTGGCTGCGGAGACGCCGGATCTCCTCCTGCAGCTCAGGAGTCGCCGCCGGGGTGGTGAACCTCAGCGAGCGCTGCCTCTGCAGCTCGTTCACCGTCTGGGCGCTTTGCAGGTCCGTCTGGAGCTGGTAGAGCTGCAAACACACCGGGACACACTGGTAAACACACCGGGACGCACTGGTAAACACACTGGGACACACTGGGACACACTGGTAAACACACTGGGACACACTGGTAAACACACCGGGACACACTGGTAAACACACTGGGACACACTGGTAAACACACCGGGACACACTGGGACACACACCGGGACACACTGGTAAACACACCGGGACACACTGGTAAACACACTGGGACACACACCGGGACACACACCGGGACACACACCGGGACACACTGGTAAACACACCAGGACACACTGGTAAACACACCGGGACACACTGGGACACACACCGGGACACACTGGTAAACACACCGGGACACACTGGTAAACACACCGGGACACACTGGGACACACACCAGGACACACTGGTAAACACACCGGGACACACTGGGACACACACCGGGACACACTGGTAAACACACCGGGACACACTGGTAAACACACCGGGACGCACTGGTAAACACACCGGGACACACTGGTAAACACACCGGAACACTGGGACACACTGGTAAACACACTGGGACACACCAGGACACACTGGTAAACACACCGGGACACACTGGGACACACTGGGACACACACCGGGACACACCGGAACACACCAGGACACACTGGTAAACACACCAGGACACACTGGGACACACTGGTAAACACACCGGGACACACTGGTAAACACACCGGGACACACTGGGACGCACACCGGGACACACTGGTAAACACACCGGGACACACTTGTACAGCTGTGAAAGTGAAAACGCCAAACTCAATGGAAACGGCCACCGCAGTAACTGTCCATCTTGGTCGTCTGTCCACCAGAATGTCCATGTTCTACTGTTAATGTTTAGAGTGTTTTGTCCTCTGCTGCATGTGAGTGTGATTTCAGTACAAATACAAACAACAGCACATGGAGTTGAGAGGAAGAAGAGGTGAGGAAGACTCATCGACATCTGGTCTGAAGACTTTATATCGCGGATGTTTGTGGCTAACCCATTAGCCACGAGCTAACTAGCCTAGCCACCACGCGATAAAGTGTCGGGACTTCCGGTTTCAGTCCGGACCAACCAATGAGCCGCGATTCTTCTTCACTTCCTGCCTGGTCAGTGTTTGTTTCAGGCAGCAGCGCCCCCTGACCAGCAGCTGGTGGAACTGCAGGATGTTTCCCAGACGGTTTGGTCTCTAAAGTGAATGTGACGCCACCGAACCCCCCCCCCCCCCTCCCCCTCCCAGGTGAACCGAGTCCCCGGACTATCCCAATGTGAAGGGCCCCTTATCCTCTAACGACGGAGCTTCGGTTACATTTACTTTGTCCCGTCGGGCAAAAGCATAAAGCAAAAGGACAAAAGACGATTCCCTTCCAGCCTCAGTCTCCCGGGACGTCGGGAGACAATCGTGGGTTTTCCGGTGACGTTTCCAGACGTCCCCTTTGTGCTTCGTTAAAAAAAAAAAAAGGTCCCTGCGGCTGCCGGCCACTGACCTGCAGGTTCAAGTCGTGCAACCTCTCGTTGACGGACGACTTCTCCTCGATGGCCGCCGTGTAGCGGATGGACAGGTCGCACTTGTCCTCCTTCAGCTTGGTGACCTCGCGGTGCAGCGAGCTCACGTGCCTCTGCAGACGCTCGTTCTCGGACCGGAGGCAGCGGCACTTCTCCTCCTGCTCCACCACCCGGTCCACCTCCGCCTCCAGCGCCAGGCAGCGCTTGTTGGCCTTGTTGGCCTCCTCGCGGGCGCCGTGCAGCTCCTTCTGCATCCCCGTCACGGCGCGGACCAGGTACTCCGTCAGCTCGGAGTACTTGATGAGGCCTGCGGGGGGGGCGGAGACAAGCATGTCATGGTGGGGGGTTAGGGGGGGGGGGGGGGGGGGGGGGGGCACGGCAGGACATGGCGGGACGGCGGGAGACGCACCGCTGAACCTGGACGGCTCCGTGCTGGGCTTCCGCCCCGTCACGGTGGTGTAGATGTTGGGGTAGTGGATCATCAGGCTCTCCAGCAGAGCCACGGCGCCGTTCCGGCCCTGAGTCCTCAGCAGGTCCAGCATGTAGCCTGGTGGGGAGCAGAGACAGGGACCTGAGACATCCACACTGGAGGACTGAAACAGGACTGAACAGAGACAGTCGACTGAAAGAGGACTGAACAGAGACAGTCGACTGAAACAGGACTGAACAGAGACAGTCGACTGAAAGAGGACTGAACAGAGACAGTCGGCTGAAACAGGACTGAACAGAGACAGTCGACTGAAAGAGGACTGAACAGAGACAGTCGACTGAAACAGGACTGAACAGAGAGAGTCGACTGAAAGAGGACTGAACAGAGACAGTCGACTGAAACAGGACTGAAACAGAGACAATTGACTGAAACAGGACTGAACAGAGACAGTCGACTGAAACATAGACAGTCGACTGAAACAGGACTGAACAGAGACAGTCGACTGAAACAGAGACAGTCGACTGAAAGAGGACTGAACAGAGACAGTCGACTGAAACAGGGACAGTCGACTGAAACAGAGACAGTGGACGGAAACAGAGACAGTGGACAGAAACAGAGACAGTGGACAGAAACAGAGACAATCACAAACAGCTCCGGACTCAGAAACATCCAGACACACAAACAAACTCCACACAGGAAGGACCTTCACATTTTATCGGCGGAGGAAAGTAACAGAGTACAAATACTTTCAAGGATTTTTTTATATTTCTCTTCAAAAGCAGTTTGTTTCATACAAATTACATTTCTTTCTTTAATTCTTCAGAACTGGAGACTTCATGGTGACCAGGACTGTTTAACAATACTTATATTATTAGAGATTCACAATGTAACTTGATGAAAACTCCTTATCTTGCAATTAAACGTGTTTGAGGTTTGTAATATTTTTCGGGGACACTGTGAACAGATTATAACAAAGTCTGACAGACATAAAAGACTCAAGTCTGACGCCTTGTTTCAGAAAGTCTCAACACTATTTCAGGCATGTTGTTCTTATTTCCGCAAACTCAAAACAAAGCCTGGTTTCAGGAAAGCCTTTTGAAAGATTTTGAATTTGCCTTTCTTCATATTTGTCATGCTTTTTATACCATTTATTGTTGAATTCAGCCTCCTTATGTCAAATTGTAAATTTTACTGTCTGATTTGAGGAACTTTTAAACATATTTGCTGACATTCTTGCTATATTTTCTGAACATTTCAAACGTTTTGTACATTTATCTAAGGAATCAAAATAAGCACAGGTGATATTTTTAAACGGTTTGTAGCATTTCTGTGGTATTTCATAGTTGTATTAAATATTTAATAATCTGGTATATCAGCTTCGCCAAGTGACAACAATGAAACACAATCTGGTGTCTGGTTTAAACAGGTTTTTTTCCACAAATAGAAAGTTGGACAATCTCCAGAGACTCGGACTGCCGACTAGAATAAAAACAAAGGAGACATTTCCAGAAATATTGGTCCTTTATAGACATTATTCTAAATGCCTTTTGATCTCTTTTTAATCCCCCAAATCTGAACAGTCTATGAACAACCGTCACGCTGAATAACCCAAGAAAAGAAAAGATGCGCGTCTCACTGGTTCTCATGCTGCGGTTGTCCAGCTTGTGGCTCGACAGGATCTCGTCCTCGTCCATCTCGGTGAGGACCCGGGCCTGCCGCAGGTACGGGATCAGGATGCAGGGCCGCGCGTGCAGGGAGATCCGGTGGCGGTTGTCGCTGATCAGCTCCCACAGCTCCTCCTCTCCCATCTCCTTCAGGTCCGGCCGCTCCGGGGCGAAGCCTCCAGCCATCCTGAGCGCGCGTCGGGCTGAGCTGAGCGCGCAGTCCTCTGCGCTCCTCCGCGCTCCTGTGCGCTCCTCTGGCCACCTAACGCGCTCCTCTGGCCAACTAATGCGCTCCTCTGGCCACCTAACGCGCTCCTCTGGCCACCAAATGCGCTCCTCTGGCCAACTAATGTGCTCCTCTGGCCACCTAACGCGCTCCTCTGGCCACCTAACGCGCTCCTCTGGCCACCTAACGCGCTCCTCTGGCCACCTAACGCGCTCCTCTGGCCACCTAACGCGCTCCTCTGGCCACCTAACGCGCTTCTCTGGCCACCAAATGCGCTCCTCTGGCCAACTAATGCGCTCCTCTGGCCACCTAACGCGCTCCTCTGGCCACCAAATGCGCTCCTCTGGCCAACTAATGTGCTCCTCTGGCCACCTAACGCGCTCCTCTGGCCACCTAACGCGCTCCTCTGGCCACCTAACGCGCTCCTCTGGCCACCTAACGCGCTCCTCTGGCCACCTAATGCCGCTCCTCTGGCCCCGGACGCGCTCTCCTGAGCTCCTCCGCGCTCACAATGCGCACCTGAAGCGCACCGACTGAGCGGCACAAACAACAGACGCCTTCCACGCCTTGTGGGCGTGTGCGTGTGTTTGTGTGGAAAAACCTGTAAAACAAGGCCGGCGTGGCGCAGCGTGCGGGCCGCATTGCGCACCGGGATGACAATCCAGGCCTTGAGATTCATCTTGGGAGAGTTTTACCTTCTAACTCGTCTGACTGCTGGACGACAAGTGACTCTGCTTCTTCTTCTGTGCAGAAATGGTGGTGGAAACGTCAAAATTAGACATGCGCTCACAATATAACTAGTTTTAATATTTAATTTAGTCACACACACACACACACACACACACACACACACACACACACACACACACACACACACACAATTCAACTTCTACATTAAAACACTGGTATCACCCTTTACTTCATCGCACCAAACCAGGGACCTTCTCGCCGTGAGGTGAGAGAGTTAACCACTGCACCAAAAGTGCCTCCACCTAAATATCCATCGATCCAGGAGCCGCAACTCGTCTTCTAATAATTCCTAATCGCAGCAGAGCAAACACACACATAAAACACGTCGGGTGACGGGAGCAAACAGCGGCGGCGGGTGCAAAGTCCTGCATCAACAGGCAGCGAGGTGGTTCCGAGGCTTCTGTGTGCGTGTGTGTGTGTGTGTGTGTGTGTGTGTGTGTGTGTGTGTGTGTGTGTGTGTGTGTGTGTGTGTGTGTGTGTGTGTGTGTGTGTGTGTGTGTGTGTGTGTGTGTGTGTGTGTGTACACTCGCTGCAGTTTGATCAAACAGCGGCAACAAGGGAAACGACAGTCAATGATACACAGACGGGAAGAATGTGCGGGGAGCAGGAGGCCCTGAACGCACCACCGCCGCCGACGGTTCTGCAGTAGTGGAGGCGACACGAGGCCCGTTTACACCACGACGTTTCCAGGAAGAAACGCTATAAACAATGTATTTGTCATCAACACCACGTATTTTAACAGCTACGTTTTAATGTTAGACTACAACGAAGTCAAATTAGACAATTCTCAAGTATTCTAACAAGCGTTCTATAAATTCTCTATAATTAACACTTGTTAAAATATTATGTAAACAGTTATAATTTAAAAGCTTTCCAGGTTTTTCCCCTCATCTCAACATAATGAACGCCGTCACGTGGTATTTATATATTAAAGAATCTGAGCGAAACAGATTAGAACTTCTGTAAAACTTCACACAATCTCACCCAGCGGTTTTTTTTTTTTTTTTTTTATTGTTTTACTATTTATGTTTTTGAAGACATGAAATTAAATCAAAATTCAAACGCATGCTGCAGATGCATCTCGGAGTCGGTAGGAGGGAAATGAAGGGTGT
>NC_137652.1:3139295-3170719 GCF_963422515.1 Blennius ocellaris | reverse complement strand
TACTGACCTGGCGTGCACGCCCATAGATTTACTCACCTCGTGCACACCCATAGATTTACTCACCTCGTGCACGATGAATCACAGCCTGAGTGGCCGACCTCGTGGTAATGTGGAGTCACTTTGAGGTGAGTGTGTGGAAGTACTGAACATGAGTGTGTGTGTGTGTGTGTGTGTGTGTGTGCGTGCGTGCGTGCGTGCGTGCGTGCGTGTGCATGTGTGAGAAACGCAGGTGAACCCTCCCCTCACTGTGAAGCCGTCGTTTCATGACAAAAACAAACAGCAGTGCCAACTAGTGGCCAGACATTAAAACCACGTCACTGCCGTTTCCATGGAAACAGACATTGTTTCCAGTAAGTTGCCGTGTACAAAGTGAAACTCTTCCAAAACAAAAAACGCAAAAAAACAATACGTTTTAACTGAGGCCTTAGAATTATTAGACAAATTATTAAACCAATATTCATCTTTTTCAACCACGAATGTACGTTAATTTTTCTTCTGAAACACTTTGATCTGCAATCTGTACATGTACATCATGTAAATTATTATTATTATTATTATTATTATTATTATTATTATTATTATTATTATTATTATTATTATTATTATTACTTTGACTTCTAGTATTACTATATACCATTAATATTATATTGTTGCTATTTTTAGTAAAACTATGATAGATAGATAGATAGAATTGTACTAATTTACATTGCATTGAAAACTGTAATATGCGGAACTTGCAAATAAATCAATACACACACACACACACACACACACACACACACACACACACACACACACACACACACACACACACACACACACACACACACACACACACACACACACACAAAGAAATCCATCTTTTATTTAAGGCAGTGTGAAGTCTCGGTTTTAAATATTTTATGACGTGGTCTTATAGCGTTAACGCAGTGAAAAGAGGATTGTGGAAATAAAACACAATAAGAATGAATCCCGCCGTCACGCCGTGAAGGATAATCTGTTTTAATTAACATTCCTTTCATCTGTTTTTTTTGCGGCGAGAACCTGATGAGTGACATTTCTGCATTCTTTCATCTCGTCGGTGCGATTCTGAGGAAACGCTGTGAAAGTAGGACGAACAGACGCCCACATTTAAAATAATGCAACATTGATGTGGATTGGAAATAAATAAGTGAAGTATTGGGAGGATTTTATCATGAAAGGACATCTCCGACAGATTCGACTGCGTGACAAATACAAAACCAAGTAAAGAATTATCTGATCCCATCTAATTATCAATAAAGACACGATCTTCTCTGCACAAACAAGCAACAGCGCCCTCCTGTGGCCCGGCAGACTAACTACATCGCTGTTAGCGTAAACGCAGTAATTTTCTTTAACGGTCAAGGAGTTGTTCACCTGAACTGGGCTTTAACTTTGTCGTAGGACAAGGAAGTGGATTTACAGTTCTGCAAACGCGTCGTCGTAATTATTAATATATGTTTTTTATTTTTCATGTACATGTGGAAAATCAAGATCAAAATCAAATCACCTGCCTCCGTTTTCCCTCTGTCGTGGCTCCCTGCAGATTTCACTAAAGTATGTTTTTTTAATTTAACTTTTGAATAGAATAGAATAAAATAGAAAAGTAGAAAAGAATAAAATCGAATAGAATATAATTATGTTTCCCTTTGAATTGCATGATCATCTTTTCCTTGTTGTCAAAGCGGACAAATGTTGCATTGAACATTTTTTAAAAGTGAAAATCATCCGTCTGAGTTCATAAACTCAAACGGTCACAAAACTACGATGGAATCCATATAAAGAATATAAAGAATATAAAGAATATAAAGAATATAAAGACTCACTGACGCAGGTTCACTTCTTCATATGTGGAGAGAAACAAGATGAAAAGTTGTGTGAAAAAGTTAAACTGCTCAAATATGTCAAACAATTAAAACCATCAGAAAACACTTTAAACGAAAACACTTTAATCTGCTAAAAACAACTAATTAAAAATAAATAAATAAATAAACAAAGCCACATAAGTCAAGTGGGATAAAAAAAAAAAACTCATCTGACTCACAGAAGTTTTTGTTTACAAGCTAAATGTACATATATTCTCCTTTTTATAGATTCAATGTTGTAACGAAAGAAGACAGAAGCCCCCCCCCCCGGGGTCACAACCCCCACCCCCCACCCCCTCCATCCCCCCACCCCCCACCCCGCCTCCAGCGCCCCTCCTGGCTGTGGGTTGCCAGGTTCTCCGTCTTTCCCCAGATGCAGGTTGCCAGATCGCAGTAAGCCCACGCAGCGTGGGGGGGGGGGGGGGGGATAAAGGGGGGGGGGGGGGGGGGGGGCTGTGGGCCGGTGCCACGCTGGGCCTCGTTATTACCTCCAGATGACATCAGCAGGAGCAGCAGATGCTTTATGGCGACAGGGTGTGTGTGTGTGTGTGTGTGTGTGTGTGTGTGTGTGTGTGTGTGTGTGTGTGTGTGTGTGGTGTGTGTGTGTGTGTGTGTGTGTGTGTGTGTGTGTGTGTGTGTGTGTGTGTGTGTGTGTGTGTCTTTCCTTCTTTATGGGGACCATCTGAAAGGTAAAATTCAACTTCCCGTCTATTTGCATTGACCGTCAGACACGTGTGTGTGTGTGTGTGTGTGTGTGTGTGTGTGTGTGACATGCTAAAGTTTTTGTGTGTGACTTTTGAGCAATTGTTAAATAAAAAGCCTGAACCATCGACTTTAAAGTCATTTTCATCCAAACATTGATTAATACGTTTAGATCAAAATGACTGAAGCTTCTTGAACTTCCAGTTCAGCTTCGAAATGTCGTAAAGTGTGAAAGATCTGAACGTATTTAATGACAGAATGTATTAAACAAGTGGTAATAGACACGTTGGGGGAATATTAATTTATACAAATATTAACAATAATAATAATAATAAAGTATTTTCTTTGTATAGCACCTTTCAAACAGTAATGCGCGTGTGTATGTGTGTGTGTGTGTGTGTTCTCTCAATAATTACATATTTTTTTCACGCCATGATAATGTAATCACACACACACACACACACACACACACAGAGTGATGGAGACGAAGCATTTAATAATGCTAATCGTTATCTCGCCGCCGATGCTGACAAACAGGTGAAAAATGACATGATAATTAGCCTCATGAATAATTATCATGACACTAATTGAATGCAACAATCACAGCGACAGTGATGAAAGAGAAACTGCCTGATGTCACGCTGGAACGCATTTCACACTGGAGGTGGGAAAACACACCCAGAGAGGGAGGGAGAGAGAGAGAGAGAGAGAGAGAGAGAGAGACACTGGAAGGTGTGTATATTTCTGCTTGTGTTTTCTTTGGGGGGGGGGAAGAAGAGGCAGGAGATTAAACTCATGGAAGCAAATCAAAGCTGGAGCAGACGATTTAGATTAAAGCGTGTGTGTGTGTGTGTGTGTGTGTGTGTGTGTGTGTGTGTGTGTGTGTGTGTGTGTGTGTGTGTGTGTGTGTGTGTGTGTGTGTGGCATGACGTTACAGTCGTCCTCTCGCCGCTGCAGCTCATTATAAAGTCTCACCAGCTTTAATGGAGGCAGGAAGACGAGCGTCAGGAAATGATATTTCTAATCAGACCACAGCAAAGGACTGCTTTTATTAAAGTGGGGGTGTGTTGTGAACACCCCCCCCCCCCTCCCCCCCCCCCCCCCCCCCCCCCCCACCTCCTCTCTCTCTCTCTTCCTCTCTGCTCAGAGGAGTCTGCAAGGATGATAATGGCCAGTGTCATCATATTAAAGCACTGAGTGACCCCCCCCCCCCCCCCCCCACACACACACACACACACACCTCCCCCCCTCCCTCATCATCTTCCCCCTGCTGAAAACGGAGACTTCTGTTGTTCCCTCTGTTATTGCAGACACCAGCCTGTATCACCGGCTCCTTTGACAGAATATTGAATCCTCCTCGTCTCCAGTCGCCTCGTCGCTCCTCATGAAAGCGTCTGAAAAGCAGACGTGTCCTTTGCTCGGCGGCAGGTGGATGACGGCAAAGAGCAAACGCCGAGACCCGCACAGTGTGTCGGGGGGGTGGGGGGTGGGTGGGGAGGAGGAGGAATTTAATTGAAATCAGACTTTTGTGTGATTATTTTCACTCCCGCTGCATAGAAAACGGGTTTTAGACATACTTGTAGCTTTAATTCGTCTCTTCTAATCAGGGTGAAGGAAAACCTCACTTGTACAGCTCAGCAGATATAAAGAGGAAGTATGTGCCCTTTAACAGCAGGATTCTTTTTTTTTTTTTTTTAAAGAGTGCAGCTTAAAATGGAATGTCAATGTGCAAATGGGAAGAAGAGTAAATAGAAATCGTAATTTTGTAAAAAGAAACCAACAAAGGCTGTTTTATTTGCCAACATCGTTCTTCCCGGTTGCAGAGGGAGAACATGCAAACCCAACGACTGGGAAATCGTCAAATCGCTAGTATCCGGGAAACTCCTGAGTATTTCCACCACGGAACAAAACACACAACCACTCGTGTCACCGACAAGCCGACAAATAGACCCTCGTCGGCGAATCAGAAGAACACAGAGCACATAGATCTTTAGGAGTAGATCCTGTATATAACTCTAGTTCTACAGGTCGATGGCCCTGCTCCTCCTGCTGCTAGCGTCAGCAGCTTCTAGTTCTATAGGTCTATGGCCCCGCTCCTCCTGCTGCTAGCGTCAGCAGCTTCTAGTTCTATAGGTCTATGGCCCCGCTCCTCCTGCTGCTAGCGTCAGCAGCTTCTAGTTCTATAGGTCTATGGCCCCGCTCCTCCTGCTGCTAGCGTCAGTAGCTTCTAGTTCTATAGGTCTATGGCCCTGCTCCTCCTGCTGCTAGCGTCAGTAGCTTCTAGTTCTATAGGTCTGTGACCCTGCTCCTCCTGCTGCTATCGTCAGTAGCTTCTAGTTCTATAGGTCTATGGCCCTGCTCCTCCTGCTGCTAGTGTCAGTAGCTTCTAGTTCTATAGGTCTATGGCCCTGCTCCTCATGCTGCTAGCGTCAGTAGCTTCTAGTTCTATAGGTCTATGGCCCTGCTGCTAGCGTTAGTAGCTTCTAGTTCTATAGGTCTGTGACCCTGCTCCTCCTGCTGCTAGCGTCAGTAGCTTCTAGTTCTATAGGTCTATGGCCCTGCTCCTCCTGCTGCTAGTGTTAGTAGCTTCTAGTTCTATAGGTCTGTGACCCTGCTCCTCCTGCTGCTATCGTCAGTAGCTTCTAGTTCTATAGGTCTATGGCCCTGCTGCTAGCGTTAGTAGCTTCTAGTTCTATAGGTCTGTGACCCTGCTCCTCCTGCTGCTAGCGTCAGTAGCTTCTAGTTCTATAGGTCTATGGCCCTGCTCCTCCTGCTGCTAGCGTCAGTAGCTTCTGCAGCTCCACCGGAGCTTGTAGTCCCTGGTTGTTGTGGTTATTTGATGACATCACGGACCGCGGTGCCGGGGTTTTAGAATTTCCCCACTCTGGGATCTGTGTTATAGAACAAAACCTGTTTTCACGTTTCTAAAACTGCCAGAGACAACATGTTTCGGTGAAACGGGTTCCTGGTGTGGACGGACCCTGAAAGGCACCAAGTCCCAGGAGAATGAGGACGGGGAGTCGTGACTCTCTGGAGGATCTGATGGTCTCTACTGAGCGTGTGTCGGCGCTCGGCTGTGGCGACCACTAGCAGGAGCTTGAGCGTTTCCAGACAGTCTTGCTTTCGCCCGTTTCCATGGAGACGGGGGTGTTTTCAAACGTTCGTCCCCGGGAGCCGTTTCACAAAAAGTTGTGTTTTCAAGTTGTTTTGTAACCAGAACCACGAAACGACAACTAAACCTTTTGTGTTTTCATTCGAAAACGTTGCGGCAGAAACGTGACCTCAGTCCATGAGGCCACTTTATTTAATCTGTGAGTGTGTTTTACGGAAGTACTTCATATGAGCCGCTCCTGCAGGATGGAACCTTGTAAATATCCGCGACGCGTCAGTAGAAGCGCAATGAAAACCGTTGTGGACGTGCGAAACCAGCGGCTTTGACTTTAACATCCCAAACGTATGCCGAAGAACTGATCGCGTTTTATTCACGGTGCTTTTATGCAGAACAAACTCTTTGACTCTTTGACATTTGACCTGAAGCTTCGAACTTCTTTCAAGAGAGAGCAGCGGGTCACAGTTTGCTCAGTTTGCAGGAGCGGAGATGGAAGGACGCTGCCGACGGACTGACAAATCACCATCACTGACCCTCGAACTCTGACCGTTGTTATTCTCGCCCACGTCGCCACGCTCTTCACTGAATTATTCAGATTTCTGGATTCCCTGTTATTCTGCTCAGTTGAATCGGGTTTAATGGTTTTGATCATGAGGCGTCTTCACGCGACTAGAAAAACCCAAAAACCACATGATTGATGCGACGCAGACGATTTCGCGGAACTTTTATTTACGTGTCAAGCAGTTTGACTGAGGCTATTTCTGGAGTCGTCTCCTGGAGATTTTGCTTTTGTTTGCATGGAAATGTGCAGACGGGGAGACGTTTCGCAGGAGCAGACGGGAAAGTGTCCGGGGTTGTTTTGGGTTGCAGGTTGTTGCTGCTCCAAGAGACTAAACAGTTGCTCTGTGTTGCATCACTTGTGTTTTTGCTCCGGAGCCATATCATCAGTGAGCAGCTAAATCAAACTGAAGTCCTGATTACAGGCCTGCGGCGGCTGCGAGGGCGGAGCCCGCAGACCCCGAGGAGTTCGTGGAGGAAACGCAGAGTCACGCAGGTAACACACTTTGTTTCTGCTTTATTTTTGTTTTGTCTTCCGCTGCAGGATCCTGTTCTGAACCTTCCTGGTCTCCGTGTGGATCCCTGCTGAGTCCGACTGCAAGGGGCTGTCTGCGGCTTCTGTCTGCAGCTTCTGTCTGCAGTCCATCTGCAGCTCCTGTCTGCAGCATTCGTCTGCAGCTGAAATCTGCAGAATCCGTCTGCAGCTTCTGTCTGCAGCTTCTGTCTGCAGCTTCTGTCTGCAGAATCCGTCTGCAGCTTCTGTATGCAGCTTCTGTCTGCAGCTGAAATCTGCTGAATCTGTCCGCAGCTTCTGTCTGCAGCTTCTGTATGCAGCTTCTGTCTGCAGCTGAAATCTGCTGAATCTGTCCGCAGCTTCTGTCTGCAGCTTCTGTCTGCAGCTTCTGTATGCAGCTTCTGTCTGCAGCTGAAATCTGCTGAATCTGTCCGCAGCTTCTGTCTGCAGCTTCTGTCTGCAGCTTCTGTATGCAGCTTCTGTCTGCAGCTTCTGTCTGCAGCGTTCGTCTGCAGCTGAAATCTGCTGAATCTGTCCGCAACTTCTGTCTGCAGCTTCTGTCTGCAGCTGAAATCTGCTGAATCTGTCCGCAGCATCCGTCCGCAGCTTCTGTCTGCAGCTTCTGTATGCAGCTTCTGTCTGCAGCTTCTGTATGCAGCTTCTGTCTGCAGAATCCATCTGCAGCTTCTGTATGCAGCTTTTGTCTGCAGAATCCGTCTGCAGCTTCTGTATGCAGCTTCTGTCTGCAGAATCCGTCTGCAGCTTCTGTATGCAGCTTCTGTATGCAGAATCCGTCTGCAGCTTCTGTATGCAGCTTCTGTCTGCAGAATCCGTCTGCAGCTTCTGTATGCAGCTTCTGTCTGCAGCTGAAATCTGCTGAATCTGTCCGCAGCATCCGTCCGCAGCTTCTGTCTGCAGCTTCTGTCTGCAGCGTTCGTCTGCAGCTGTAATCTGCTGAATCTATCTGCAGCATTCGTCCAGGAAGTCCGTCTGCAGCGTCCTGCACGGTGACGGCTGACCACAGGTGACGGCTCGGGGAAGCCGTCACACACTCACACACAACCGCCAAGGGAAACGCAGCTCAGGCACACAGAGAGCTGCTCTTCTATCCTTGTGGGATCCAGTCGCTGACAAACGTCCGAGTCTTTCACTTTAGACAGCGCAACAGGGTTGCAACCGTCACAGTGACCCAGATGTTCACCCTTCAGACTCCACCGGTGGAGTTTGGGAGACGGTGCAGTCAACACATTCCCCCTTCAAACAGCTTCCCTCTTCGGGGGCGTGGCAGTGACTCACAATAGGCTCCTTTACATCGTTTGTAACACGACATTTTGGTTTAAGGAAGCTTTCATGTTTATGCGGAAATGTTGTGAAAACCATGTTGGTTTCTTGCCTTTACCTTCCTCTCGTGGCGGAGCTGCCTGATTGTGGGAGGAGTCAAAGGGGGAGGAGCCTACCTTGGTTGTGATTGGCTGAACCCCCGATGACATCATATAGGGTTTGATTTCTGATTGGCTGGTTGGAGCAACACGGTCTTCACTTCTGGGGCGTCGTTCCAGGTGTGCAGACGATTCTCACTGCTGGAACAAAGCGAATTTTACATAATAAGACCCTTTTAAAAATTGTTTTCAGTGTAATGTAAACGTTCCTCTAATACCAATCAATCCTCCCCCCACGGCAGCCGGAGTCAAACTCTGTTCCCTATTGTTTACTTTTAACCTGAATGCCGACTCCTCGCATCCTGTAACAAAGAAGAATCAATCCTCAACGCGTTTTTAAAGATCCACACAGCGGGCGATGGCGCATCAACAGGAAGCCGATAAAGTTCTCATTACTGCTGCTTGGCCAATCAGGACGTTTCAGTCATCTGCGTTTTGAGTTTTCATACACACACACACACACACACACACACACACACACACCCAGTGCATGTTTTTTGGACTGTAAAATAAAATAGAATACACATTTTTTTTTAAATGTCACCATATTACTGAGTATTGACGCCAGTCTGAATAAACAGGTCTTGAGCCTGGATTTAAAGAGGTCTACGTCAGTAATGGTGTGTATGTTAGGGGGGGGGCAGTTTGTTCCAGGGTCTTGGGGGCAGCACCTGACCCCCCCCTCCAGTGTTTCTTCCTGGCTGCAGGGACGTCCAGCAGCAGCTGGTTTGTGGACCTTAACACCCTCTCAGTGCGTCGTACAGTCACCAGTTGTGATAAGTGAGGAGGAGCAAGGCCACTGAGTGATTTGAAAACAAAGAGTCAAATCTGACAATCAATCCTAAAAGAAAGTGTGAGGGAGACGAGGACTGGGCCGGCGTCTGGATGAGTCTGTTAAAAAAAAACAGGCTGCCGACATAAAGTGCATTGCAATCGTCAATTCCTGAGCTGATAAAAGCAGGAATTGTCCTTTCAAGGTCGGTGTGATTTATAAAAAAAAAAAAAAGGCTTTACTCTCGTTAAAATACGGCTGCCGGAGTGTTTGTCAAATTTAAAACTGCTGTCGATAATCACTCCGAGGTTCTTCACAGATTGTTTTTAGCTTTGAGGTCAAAGAATCAGAAAGCAAAAGGAACATTTTCACCAAATAAAATGTACTCTGTTTTGTCCATTTTGTCCATTTTGTCCATTTTGTCCATTTCCCCAACCAGAGCTTGATGTCTGTGACGCCGCCTGTTCAGGATCGAAGGCCACTTCTTCTGTTTGGGAACATAAATACAACCGCGAATCGTCGACCTGGCAGTGAAATGCTAAACATTTAAAGTACTTAATAATACATAGATGGATAAAATAACTACATTTTAAATATTGAATTAAATTAATGCATTTTGAATTTTTTTTTTCAATCAAAAATACGTTTCAAATAAATAAATATACAAACTATAAATAAATAAACAAACAAATAAATAAAGCTGTTAAAAATTCTATAATAATATGTGCAATGCGATTTTGATGTTTTTAGTAATGACAGTAAAGACTATTCTGATTCTGCATTCCTACAATCGTAGGAGCATGAAAAAAATTTAATAAAATTTCAATTGTTACACACAAAGAAATACAAATCAAACGTTTTAACGTCTTTAAAGCTGCCGCTGCCGAATCAGCAGTAAGAAATGGAATGAAGTTTGACGCCTCAGCACAGGTTCATGTGACTCACCCTGAACTTTCACACATTCATTACGTCTGCAGCCGATTTGTTGGGCTATTAAAGGCAACGCTTTCCAGCCGCTGCAATTTAACGCCGCCATTTTAATAGCTATCGACTCGGTGGGTTTTAGCCGCGTTTTCCCACCGCGCTTAAAAGCCCATGTTCCACTGATTAGCTAATTAAAACCTAGAGCGAGGGCCATCGATCCGGGGGAAGGGCATCTGTCCCTCACACACACACACACACACACACACGCTCACACACACACGCACACACACACTTCTTCAGGGCCTGAAAGCATTATCAAGGCCTTTTGCACTTCACCAGATCCATATATCGGCTCTCAGTACAAGTTATCACCTCTATTTTGAGAACATTTGCTTGCAATTACCAGTTGAAGAAGTGTGTGCGTGTGTGTGTGTGTGTGTGTGTGTGTGTGTGTGTGTGTGTGTGTGTGTGTGTGTGTGTGTGTGTGTGTGTGTGTGTGTGTGTGTGTAACGGTGGGTATTATCAAACACCTGATGGAGGCAGATTACAGGCTTGTGTTTTCCAGGAGGCGGCGGTTCTCTCCTCTCCTCTCTCACTTTGAACCAATCGAGACGCTCGGCTATTTTCCCGTCTCCTCGCCGCTGAGCTAATAGCATAATAGCCGCCAGGTCCCGAGCTCGTTTGTCTGCCGGAGGAGAAATACGACGGCACGAAGAGCCGGTTTCATGTCGAAGGGGGGGGGGGGGGAGTGGGGGGACAGTGGAATATAATCACCCCTATAAGCGTTCAGATATTAGCAGGCACAGAACGGCCGCCGCTAGCGCCGTTAGCCACACGAGGGCTAAGTCGCTATCGACACTGTGATCCGGTCCGATCTGCTTCCACTTCGTCGAAGATGAAGAACGTGTACAGCCTGAACATCGTCATCCAGTCAACAGGCGTTAGCGTCTCGTCTAGACTTTTTTTTTGCAATAACAGTTTAAACTGGACAATCGAACCTAAAGGAAAGACATTTTTAATTTTCACAATCCAGCCTGAGCAGGTTGAGTCGGTTCAGTTACGTCGTCCATGTTTGGATCGCAGTGGAACTGATGTGACGCTTGTCTGGAGAGATTCCACTCGTCGTATCCTGGACGAGGAAAAGTTAGCTCATTTAAATCTTAACGGAAAAACAAGAGTCGTGTTGGATTAGTCATCCGGCAGTTACACCAGCTGCTGGTCGGGGGGCGCTGTCGCCTGGAACAAACAACTGATCAGACAGGAAGTAAAGAAGAAACACGGCTCATTGATTGGGTTCGGACCGAAACCGGAAGTCCCACTGCTTCAGCCGGTGGTGGCTAGGCTAGTTAGCTCGTGGCTAATGGCTAGCCACAAACACCCGCGATACAAAGTCTTCAGACCAGATGTCGACGAGTCTTCCTCACCACTTCTTCCTCTTCACTGTACAGCTGGTTTTCACAGGTGGATTCAACACGTCGGCGTCCGACGCAGGCTGGTTTTACAAACCGCCGCTGCGTAACAAACACGCGATTCAATTAATAATTGAAAAGGTTTGCAAACGAGCTCTCGGCGTTACTCTGAAGCGTTGAAGCGGCTCAGTGGCTGAAGAGGTCGCGACCTCGCGGGCGCGTGGCAGCGGTTCTTTGATTGATTCTTCTTTGTCGCATTCGTCTGAGAATGTAAACAATAAGGAATAGAGTTTGACTCCGACTGTAGTGGAAGAGGACCGGTTGGTATTTAAAGGGACGTTTCCACGACAACGGCGCTCGAAGACACAACTTTTGAAAACAGCTTCCAAAGTGGAACTTTTCAAAAAACACTCTGATTCGGCGTCGATGCAAACGAGGGAGAAAATTTGAGTTTTTGGAAAACGCTCAGGATCCGTCTCCATGGAAACGAGGAAAATTCTCCGGGTCGCCGGTTCTTCTGCACACGCTCAGTAGAGACAATCAGAACTACGTTTGCTCCAGAGTGTCACGACTCCCAGTTAACATTCTCCCGGGACCTGGTGCTTTTATTTTGACAGTCACCGTTAATAACAATCCAACACTGGAGTGTTCTCCCAGTGTTCACGTTTAGATCAGATTGTTTTCAAACAAAAACAAACAACAGCGCCAACTAGTGGCCTGGCATATAGACTACATCCTTTTCGGTGTTTCAGCCGTTTCCGTGTAAAACGGACATCGTTTTCAAAAACGTTGCCACGTAAATGTGAAACAAAAATCCCCAAAAAGGTGTGTTGCCATGGAAACCTGTCCTAAAACCTGTTTAGGAGGCGTCGTTTTCCATGTTGGTTACAATCCGTGGCGGCGGCGTGAACATTTACAGCTTCATATTTTTTTATTCTGCTTCATTGCTGAATCTCGTGACACCGGGAAATAGATGTTTTCCTTCTCTTTTTTTTTTTTTCCTTGAAATCTCCAGAACAAAATGACTCTTTAAGCTGGAGAGGAGAGCGAGAACGTCTGTCACCCTCCTCCGTCCACAAAATCCATCAGGGGAATTTAAGTAGCTGTTAATTACTTCTCTGTCCCTGTTGAAAGGAGGAGGAGGAGAGAGAGAGAGAGAGAGAGAGAGAGAGAGAGAAATCCTCTGCCTCACAAAACCAAATCAATCTGCACCCGACACACACACACACACACACACACACGCACACACACACACACGAAGATGATCCTGTAAATCTGTGGTCTCCAGGGTCTGTTTGAGTGCTGCTCCAGGGTAGTTTTTTTTTTTTTTTTTTTTTGTGGGAAGGTGGGTGGGGTGAGAGCTTTACCGTCGGGGGGGTTCAGGGATTGAAGGAAAAGCGTAAATATCCTTCAAATTGCAGCTAAAGTGTAACACGAGGCCTGGTAAGCCCCACTTTGGCCCGCTAATGTTCCGCAGCACTAAAGCGTTGCACTAAATGACCTCTATTACAGAGGCTGAACCCATTAAGTCAATACGGCAGAGATTACCTGTGAAACGGAGGCGAATCGACAGGCTGGGTCGTCTCCACCCCATCCCCCCACCCCCCCACCCACCCCTCCACCACCGCCGCCAAACAGGAACAAAAAAAAAACAGAAAAGGAGGGAAGAAAGGAAGTCGGAGGGTAAAATTAGATTTGGTTGGTGGAGTGACGCCGGCTGGAGTCGGAGGACGGAGCGTCTCAGCACCGGCCGGAGTCCCGGTTCAAACCGGTTCGGGGACGACGGACGGTTGAAGAGGAAACACGGCGCTGAAGTGACGACTCAACACTTTGTGGCTCGACTCTGACGGTCTGGAGGAAGAAGGTTCAGGAAATCCTCCAAACTGAAACGCTGGAAGATGTGATGCGAGTTGAGCAAGGTGATGATGCTGTGATGTGTGTGTGTGATGGAGGGAGGACGGAGGTGGAGATGGAGAGAGGAGGGAGGGATGATGGAGGTGGAAGGAGGATGGGGGAGGATGGAGGGAGGATGGAGGTGGAGATGGAGGGAGGATGGAGGTGGAAGGAGGATGGAGGGAGGATGGAGGGAGGATGGAGGTGCAGATGGAGGGAGGAGGGAGGGATGATGGAGGTGGAAGGAGGATGGAGGGAGGAGGGAGGGATGATGGAGGTGGAAGGAGGATGGAGGGAGGATGGAGGGAGGATGGAGGTGGAGATGGAGGGAGGAGGGAGGGATGATGGAGGTGGAGATGGAGGGAGGAGGGAGGGATGATGGAGGTGGAGATGGAGGGAGGATGGAGGGATGATGAGATGGGGTAGGATGGAGATGGAGCTGGAGGGAGGATGGAAGGAGGATGGAGGGATGATGGAGGTGGAGATGGAGGGAGGATGGAGGGATGATGGAGATGGGGGAGGATGGAAGGAGGATGGAGGGAGGACGGAGATGGGATGAGGATGGAGATGGGGGAGGATGGAGGGATGATGGAGATGGAGATGGAGGGAGGAGGGAGATGGAGTGAGGATGGAGATGGAGATGGAGGGGGGAGGGAGGAAGGATGGAGGGAGGATGGAGGTGGAGATGGAGGGAGGATAGAATGAGGATGGATGGATGGAGATGATATGGAGGGAGGATGAAAGGAGGATGGATGGAGATGGAGATGGAGGGAGGATGGAGGGAGGATGGAAGGAAGATGGAGGGATGGTGGAGGTGGAGATGGAGGGAGGATGGAGGGATGATGGAGGTGGAGATGGAGGGAGGATGGAGGGATGATGGAGGTGGAGATGGAGGGAGGATGGAGGGAGGATGGAGGTGGAGGGATGATGGAGGTGGAGATGGAGGGAGGATGGAGGGATGATGGAGGGAGGATGGAGATGGAGATGGAGGGAGGATGGAGGGATGGTGGAGGTGGAGATGGAGGGAGGATGGAGGGATGATGGAGGTGGAGATGGAGGGATGATGGAGGTGGAGGGATGATGGAGGGATGATGGAGGTGGAGATGGAGGGAGGAGGTCATCAAGCACTTCAAAGTGGCCTCACACACAGTGGAGCTCAGAAATTCCTTTGTTTGTCCTGCAGTCGCCTCCTGGGACTGAATCCACTGCTGCTGCTCAGGGCCTCCAACTCTTTCATGTGAGAGAGAGAGAGAGAGAGAGAGAGAGAGAGAGAGAGAGAGAGAGAGAGAGAGAGAGAGAGAGAGGAGAGAGAGAGAGAGAGAGAGAGAGAGAGAGAGAGAGAGAGAGAGAGAGAGTTGTGTAAAGATGGATTATATTGGGAGAGTCACAGTGACTGATGCTCTGCTGGTTTGAATCACGTGAAGTAAAATTCACTTCCTGTTGCTTTGTCTCCTCTTTCTCCTGCAGGAGGAAATGAAACAACCGACAGTGGAGGAGGAGGAGGAGGAGGAGAAGGAGGAGGAGAAGCAGGAGGAGGAGAAGCAGGAGGAGGAGAAGGAGGAGGAAGAAGAGGAGGAGGAGTGGGTGATGGCTGGGGTCTGTCAGGCTTCATCTGGACTGGGTGACACTTTCCTCTCTGACAGATTCTCTCTCTCTCTCTCTCTCTCTCTCTCTCTCTCTCTCTCTCTCTCTCTCTCTCTCTCTCTCTCTCTCTCTCTCTCTCGCCCCTCCAGGCTGCCATTTTGCGGCATATGGCTTCTCCCACACGAGCGCTCACACATGCGGCGCCATATGCGTCCGTCCACTTCGCTCGCCCTCGATCCAAATTCTCCTTTTCCTCCGTTGATTCCTCTCATTCTTACGTCTTTATTAAAAATCCGGCCGGCCGAAGAGACACACATCGTTTTAATTATGGAACAGAAACCAGACTATATAGATATATATATATATATATATATACATAGTGTCTGATTAAGATTAAGATTAAGATTTATATTAAGATTAATTTCCAGATCTGCAGAAAAACAAACTCGAGAAAAGAGAAAACAAATTACCATCGATTCTCTCCGGAGCCGATCCAAAATGCAAACTGAGTCAAAGCCGAGTATCGCCGAGTATCGCTGAGTACTGCTGAGTATCGCTGAGTATCGCTGAGTATCACTGAGTATCGCCGAGTATCGCCGGCTATCGTTGAGTATCGCTGAGTATCGCCGAGTATCGCCGAGTATCGCGGAGTATCGCTGAGTATCGCCGACTATCGTTGAGTATCGTTGAGTATCGCCGACTATCGCCGAGTATCGCCGAGTATCGCTGAGTATCGCCGAGTATCGCTGAGTATCGCGGAGTATCGCTGAGTATTGCCGAGTATCGCTGAGTATCGCGGAGTATCACTGAGTATCACTGAGTATCGCTGAGTACTGCTGAGTATCACCGAGTACTGCTGAGTACTGCTGAGTATCACAGAGTATCGCTGAGTATCACTGAGTATCGCCGAGTATCACTGAGTATCACTGAGTATCACTGAAGAAGAAGTTGAGCTGAAGAAGATTTCCTCTCTGAAGGTGTTTTAATAACTGAGCTGCAGGAACGACGGTTTAATGCAAAACAACCTGTTTACTACATACATGTGTGGAAATGTACCGTCTCTGTAGGAGTCTGGAGGAGGTTTCACCTACACACACACACACACACACACACACACACACACACACACACACACACACACACACACACACACACACACACACACACACACACACACACACACACACACACACACACACACACACACACACACACACACACAGCACATACATAACCATTAGTTCTCTGTAATCAGTCAAAGCTCTTTCAGTAATTACGTCCCACGTTCAGCGTCAAGCAGCAGAAGAGGAGAGACTCAGAGGGGGGGGGGGGGGGGGGGGGAACCTCACCCTTCAGCATGAATCCTTCCTCCTCCTCCTCCTCCTCCTCCTCCTCCTCCTCCTCCTCCTCCTCCTCCTCCTCCTCCTCCTCCTCCTCCTCCTCGTCTCACTGTGACAGAATGAGGTCCTTGTATGACGACTGTATGAGACGAACACACAAACTGCAGGAATGTTGAGAAACGTCTGGTGAGACTGAAGGTCTGAGACCTGGAACCACGTCACCGACCACGTCACTGACCACGTCACTGACCACGTCACTGACCACGTCACTGACCACGTCACTGACCACATCACTAACCACGTCACTAACCACGTCACTGACCACGTCACTGACCACGTCACTGACCACATCACTAACCACGCCACTAACCACGTCACTGACCACGTCACTGACCACGTCACTAACCACATCACTAACCACGTCACTGACCACGTCACTAACCACGTCACTAACCACCGAGATAACCACGTCACTAACCACGTCACTAACCACCGAGATAACCACGACACTAACCACGACACTAACCACGACACTAGCCACCTATCTAACCACGTCACTAACCACCTAGCTAACCATGACGCTAACCACCTAGCTAACCATGATGCTAACCACCTAGCTAAGCACGATGCTACCCACCTAGCTAACCACGATGCTAACCACCTAGCTAACCACGTGTTCATGTTTCCCTGTCTTGTGCAGTCTTCATGTGTTGCTGGTTCACAGGTACAGCTCCACCTACAGGCCTTGCATAGGTACTGCATGGTTTTGATCCGTGTCCAGTCGGACGTCTGGACGGACATTGTTTTAACCACAGCGGAGAGAAAAACGATTGTTTTAGCAGGTGAGGACAGTCGGAGGTAGAACCAGGTAGAACCGCTGAACCCGGTCAGACGGACTCAGTAACTCAGTAACTCAGTAACTCAGTAACTCAGTAACTCAGTAACTCAGTAACTAATGGAACTGATGGAACAGTAATCCAGTGTGTTGCTGTTAAAATGAGAGGTTGTTTGTGACACACGGTTCCCGGTTAACAGGTTGTGTGTCGACAACGTCTCCACCAATCAGACGGAGCGTCTGTGTTCGTGATCAATAGAGACCCTGGCCCCCGATTGATCCGCCGTGTTGGTCTGATTGTCTCCTCGTGTACTGCTTTCTCTGCAAATCCTCTGTGTGTGTGTGTGTGTGTGTGTGTGTGTGTGTGTGTGTGTGTGTGTGTGTGTGTGTGTGTGTGTGTGTGTGTGTGTGTGTGTGTGTGTGTGTGTGTGTGTGTGTGTGGGCGTGTTGTTGATTTGCAATGGAAACGCATTCATGCATTGTTGTTGTTTTCAATGTTTGCGGCAGCAGAAGAATTATTTCTGTGTGCAGGTCGTCTGCGGGTTAACTGCAGGGATCAGTGTGTGTGTGTGTGTGTGTGTGTGTGTGCGTGTGTGTGTGTGTGTGCGTGTGTGTGTGTGTGTGTGTGTTGGAGAAAGAGAGAGGTGGGGGGCTCAGGCACTCCTACGGCGAGATTACATTGACCGCTGTGTTATTGCTCTTTAATTATCAATTACTGCTCCCCCCCCCCCATCCTGGGCCGAGTGTGGCGGGGGGGTGGGGGTGGGAGAGGGTGGGGGGTGGTGGAGGCGTATGTGGAGGTGATAATGAATACAGAGCTGCCATTAGGACAGTAACCAGGCTCTCCGCCTGGGTCTGGGGGGCCGGCGAGGGGTGTGTGTGTGTGTGTGTGGGGGGGGGGCTGACTGGTCTGCTAATGAAACAGGCTGCAGCTCAAGACAAAAGAAAAGCCACCATCTCTGCCCCCCCCCCCCCCCACCTCCTCTCCCCCCCCCCCCCCCCACCCCCCCTCTCTCCATCCCATCTTGATCCTCTCATCATCTTCTTTCTCATCCTCCTCCCTCATGTGTTTTCTCCCCTCACTTTGCATCCCACGCTTCACACACACACACACACACACACACACACACACACACACACACACACACACACACACACACACACACACACACACACACACACACACACACACACACACACACACACACACACACACAGAGGAGGCGATGTATCTTTGAAGGCCACCTAATAGAAAGTGCACTTTTGGGTTGTTGTTGTTGTTTTTTGTTGTTTTTTTATTATTGCTTTTCCTTGTTTTCCATTTATTGTAAATTCTGTATTTTTAGTGTCGTCTGAGCTAAACTATTGAAAATAGATGGTAAAAAACAACAACAACAACAACAAAGGACTAAATAATGATGCTGGTTGTTGATGCTGCCGTTTCATTTGCATCTTTTCTTCCCACTTTGTGTCGCCGATTATCAAACATGCTTTAGAAATGTGTGAATTGTGCTTGAAAATAAACAAACAACAGCCCGAACATTCCTAGTTTCAAGTTATTAATCTCTGTCCAATAATCCAGACGTTCCGGCTCAAAAGCTTTGAATTTATTTCAGCTTCACACAAGTTTCCTTATTTAACCAACTGGTTTACAAGATTTAAATGTATAAAAACTGTTCATTAAAATTCATACCCGAGGGGGAAAAAAGCATTTCTTACTAAAAGAAATAAAAGTATTTCTCATCTATTATTTTTACCACCAATTTCGACTTCTGTCACTCATATATTCACACTTTTATGTCTTAAAGTCTTCAAATGTCACGTTTTTCAAACATGAAGCAAACAACCTAAAGGCAAAGGCAAAAGACGTTATAGAGCAACTTTTCAAAATCCTAGTCTTTACAACAAAATAAAAGAAAACTGTTTATAAAATAAAATAAGCTCTCAAAAAAAATACATTAAAAGTGATCAATGAAGAATTAAAATGTTAATTTCCAGATTTGTTAGTTTGACACTGAGTTTTTCCTGCAGCCACTTTGGGACCACGTCGATCCTGAGAGTGAACTTTATTCTGAAACTTCGCAAAATCACCGACAATTTTTTATCTTTTTCGTCCACATTTTTAAAATTTCTTACTCACTTAAAATTTAAGCTGTTGAACAAGAAATGTCCCTTCATGAATTTTTATTTAAAAATAAAAAGCAAAAAAAAAAAAAAAAAGAAGCGGAAATTGAATTTTGTTAAAAACATTAGTAATTCTCCATATCGTGACTTCTTTTTATTTTAACAGGTAGAAATCCTGTTCATAATTTGGTTTTAATGACACTAATGACGTCATCATGTTCCACCAGGTTCACATTTAAAGATGCAATCTGTCAAAAAAATACTTGAAATTATGTATAAATCAGCCACTGTTGGTGGCTTTTTGTTTGTTTTGTTGGTGTTTTCACAAACAAACCGTTCCGTTGTGATTCACGGACGTGTTAAACGAGGCGTTTGTATAACTGCACGGCCTCCCCCGGACACGCAGTTGATTAATCAGTGGATTAATCAGTGGATTAATCACCGAGACGTGACGTCGTGTCGGCGGCCCACGTGTGAAATAGCCTGTTTTATGTGGCTGACATGTAAACGCCATCCCGGCAGCGGCGGGGCGGACGGCGAGGCCTTCCCTTTGTCCTTCCCCCGCATGACGGATGAGCGCCGCGCCGCAGAAAAAAAATCACTTCCCCTCTCTCTCTCTCTCTCTCTCTCTGTCTCTGTCTCTCGCCCCGTTTACAAGACGAGGCGCAGTAGCTGTCCCCGGGGAGGACGAGCGGGGAAACAAGAGGCGACAGTGAATTATAGAAACGGCCCCAACGTGAAGGAACGTTTCACCGTGAAACCACAAGCGGGATGTCGCAGCGGCGCGGGTGGACGGGAAAGGCACAAGGAACTCCCGTCGGCTCGTTGAACAAAGTCCCCGTTGTCGTTCGCGTCGCCACAAAGTGCTCCTCATCACTTCAAAGGAAACAGGATTCATGAGCTCACGATGAGAAGAAGCAGCTATGAAAACGGTTGAAATCGTTTACGAACACGAGGAGGGGGGGGGGGGGGTTTCATGTGCTAATGCTAATGCTATTGCGCTCATGCTAACACAGGCATTATGGACAAATGCTAATGCTACTTAGCACTTTGATGTCGATGTGAATATTTAGACCCCGTCTCCAGTAAAAATGCGTAGATTTTTGTGTTTTTATGTTAATGTCTTGAAAGTGATGAAAACAATGTAGTTGGCATGTTGGGCCACTAGGTGGTGCTGTCGGTTGTTTTAGGAATGAAACCACACACACACACACACACACACGCAGCAGAGAACAACAAGCTCTAAACAATCACAACGGGAGAACGCGGGCCTTCTAGTGGACAGACGACCAGGTTGCAACAGCATCTCTTTCTTTCTTTCTTGTATTCTTTCTTTCTTTTTGTCTTTTTTTCTTTTCTTTAGAGCGCTTGGAATGGTATGTACTAGCTGCAACCAGCAGATGGCGCTAGTGCAACTTGAAGAAGAACAAGAAGAAGAACAAGAAGAGCAAGAAGAACAAGAAGAACAACAAAAACAAGGACAAGAACAAGAAGAACAAGAACAAAAACAACAAGAACAACAAGAACAAGAACAAGAACAAGAACAACAAGAACAAGAAGAACAACAGGAACAAGAAGAAGAAGAACAAGAACAAGAACAAGAACAACAGGAACAAGAAGAAGAACAAGAAGAAGAACAAGAACAAGAACAAGAACAAGAACAAGAACAAGAACAACAAGAACAAGAAGAACAACAGGAACAAGAAGAAGAACAAGAACAAGAAGAACAAGAACAAGAACAAGAACAAGAACAACAGGAACAAGAAGAAGAAGAAGAAGAAGAAGAAGAAGAAGAAGAAGAAGAAGAAGAAGAAGAAGAAGAAGAAGAAGAAGAAGAAGAAGAAGAAGAAGAAGAAGAAGAAGAAGAAGAAGAAGAAGAAGAAGAAGAAGAAGAAGAAGAAGAAGAAGAAGAAGAAGAAGAAGAAGAAGAAGAAGAACATTCATCTCAGCTCATTCAAGTCAAATCAAAGAGTCACCATTTGAATAGGCGGAGTTCCTGCGAGGCGGTGGGGCGGCGGCGGCAGTGGGGCGGCGGCAGTAGGGCGGCGGTGGGGCGGTGGCCATGGCGCCGTCATGTTTCCACCCCCCCAGACGACTCCCGACCCCACAAAGAGGAGAAACGAGTATCACTGTCTTTATCCCCGGATAATGGCTCCTCCTGACGGCGCCGTCGCTCCACGCCCTCGTCCGGTCGCGTCGCCGTGACCTCGTCCTCCGTTCGGGGGACAAAGCCGGAGGGTCCCGTCCGTGACTTCAACCCATTCAAGCTCTTCCTGAACGTCGTTCCTCGACGCAGCGAAGCACTTCAGCGCTTTTCATACACGTCTGCCGGATCCTCCTGTTTCTAGCCTCCAGTCCACTCCAGTCTTTACAAACCCAGGAGGAGCATTAGAATACATCGTCCTTGAGGCATTTGTATCGTTTTCAATATTTATTTTTATGCATATATATTCATTTTACAGAGAAAAAAAACATTTCAGCTTCTTTGTTTAATGCAGATTTGACATGAATATTTTTTTTTTTTAAATGTCCCCAGAGGATTATTAGTCAGAAACCAACAAATAATATACAGACAAAATTGTGTTTATGCCATTTTAGTGAAATATTTTCTTTATCTTTAACTGTCAATCAAGGCTTAATCTAACTGAAGAAACTAAAAAGTTCTGCAATCGACATAGGAAACCATAAAAATAGATGTTAAGCTTAAAGCACTTGGGTTCAAATTCTGGTTGTGGCAAAAATTAATTCTTCCATGTACAAATATAATAACATGATTTATCACAAATCTAAAGTAATATTTAAGTGACAGAACAGCTTCAGAAAAAGTCGAAAATCAAAGTTGAGATTTTTTTTTCGGAAGCAAAAAAAAAAATAATTCTCATGCGTTTCAGAAAAAGTCAAAAATCAAAGTTCTGATTTTTTTTTCCGGAAGTTCAAAAAAAAAAAAAAAAAAGCTCATGCGTTTTAGAAAAAGTCGAAAATCAAAGTTGAGATTTTTTTTTCCGGAAGTTCAAAAAAAAAAAAAAAAACCTCATGCGTTTTAGAAAAAGTCGAAAATCAAAGTTGAGATTTTTTTTTTCCGGAAGTTCAAAAAAAAAAAACAAAACTCATGCGTTTTAGAAAAAGTCAAAAATCAAAGTTCAGATTTTTTCCCCGGAAGTTCAAAAAAAAAAAAAAAACTCATGCGTTTTAGAAAAAGTCGAAAATCAAAGTCGTGATTTTTTTTTTCCGAAAGTAAAAATATTTAAATAAAGTCTCATGCAGCTTCTGCTCTTCCGTTGGAAACTTGTTGTTTTTTTTCCCCTCCAAATTAAACTTTAAAGAAAAGCGAGGCGGTGAGCAGGAAGTGACGCCAGCGCTTGTCTTGTCTGCACAAGGCGTCGCATTTCCACATCAACGAAACCCTCATGACGCTTTTATTTCTATTATTAATCTTTTATGGAATCTGTTTTATGCTTCTCGCTGGCGTCATGTTTAGGAAACCTTCCGCTTAATGGCAGTAAATCACAGAACGGTCCGGTCACACTCACATAATCTGACCGAGGCTGAGCCGGCGTTTGTCAGATCTGGAAGGACAAAGACAAAGGATTGTCACAGAAGAGGAACGGGGGCGTTAATAAAGCAGTAGTAAAGTAGTAATAGAGCAGTAATAAAGCCCCTCCTCGTCTACCGTTTGAGCAGAAACAGAAAGTCTCGGGGCTCCGAGGCGCCGCTGGGCGTTCAGCGAAAGCTCGCGTGATCTTCATCCACCACCTTGTTAATCTCATCGCCAAAGGTCACATGATCAAAGGCCACATGATCAAAGGTCACACGATCAAAGGTCACATGACAGTAGCTTCATGGGGGGAAATCCAGCGTTTGACTAAAAGTTAACAAGAATGAACAAAAGCAGAATATTTCCTTTGCGCGGAAAGTCTGAAATGAAGTGAGATGTCAGTTTATTGTTTTTTAAAGAGTGACGGAGGAGTGACGGAGGAGTGATGGAGGAGTGAATGGAATGGCTGCCAAAGTGTCTGCAGAAACAGCCTGCCGGGCTCCCGGAGCAGGAGCAGCAGTAACAGGGGGGAGAAAAAAAAACAAAAAAAAACAAAAAAAACCAATTTGGTCTTTGTCTTGTTTCAGGAAATTGCCTTTTTGAAGGGCAGCAGGTCTCATGAAGGGTGGAGAAGCTTCACCCGCGTTGTTTGTTTGGGAATCTCCTCCCGTTATGAAAAATTGAGTCTCGGGCGCTTGAAGGATCGCAGACTTTCCTCATATTATCTCCTCCTTTCAAGCCGTCTTTCATCCATTCATGTTGCTTCACGCCGGCTTTTTTTCCCCTTTCTGTTATTTGCATAGAAGCCCTTTGTTTTCCCGTTTTTGTGTGCCGAGGCCCGCGAGGCAGCGAGGAACAAAGATGAGGGAAAACAGATTAACACGCCGCTAATTGTAACGGAAACGCCGTCCTGCCCGGCGCCATTGTTCCGCCCGGCGCCCGCTTGGATGCGGCATAAAGACATAATTCCCTTAATGTGCAGTATTTTGTAACGCCGCCTCTGCTGGTGGTGGTGTGTGTGTGTGTGTGTGTGTGTGTGTGTGTGTGTGTGTGTGTGTGTGTGTGTGTGTGTGTGTGTGTGTGTGTGTATGTTGCTTTAAATTGTTTCTATTTAGCCGTCTTTATTTTTCTCTCTTCCTCTCCATTTTCCTTTGTTCTTTCGCCGTCTCTTTTATCTTTTCTTGCGTTCTCAGTTTCAGATTTTTATTCTCTCACCTTCTGTCTTTTTTCTTATTTTCACCTTTATTGCTTTCATCTCAGGCCGTCCCCAACCTTTTTTTTTTTTTTTTTTTTTCCGCCACAGACCGGTTTAATGCCAGACAATATTTTCACGGCCCGGCCTTTAAGGCGTGGCGGATAAATACAACAAAATAAAATCCTACATCCGACACACAAACTGCAGTATTTTGTCAATACGATAATAAACGTGAATCCACTGTGTACTTGTGAGTCTTTCCACTTACCTGTATGTTATTCTTCTGTCACGCGACACAAGCTTGAGGCATACACGGATGTAACGGAGAGAATTCGGTCATTTTTCAAAATAAAAGCTTGTCCAGAGTCGGATAATGTAAGTTATTTATTCTTTCTGGTACCAGACGACCCCCGGGGGTTTACACAACAACATTTCAAGTGGAAAAATGCATCATTTGGCATTTTGGTCACAGGAAAGTTTCACGTTTACATGGCAACACTTTGATGTCGCTGGTACAATGGGCCACTAGTGGGCGCTGTTGGTTGTTTTTGTAATGAAACCACACACACACACACATACACACACACACACACACACACACACACAAAGCATTTTCAAAAAGTTCCACCCCGGGAGCCGTTTCCAGAAGGTTGTGTTTTCAGTGGCTCCGCCCACTGTTGTCTTCGAAATCAGTGTTTTTCAACCACTGTGCCGCGGCACACTGGTGTTTCTGCGAGATCTAGTCGGGTGTGCCGTGGGAAATGATCCAATTAAAAAAAAACTGTGTTGTGTTGCAGAGTAATCATGTATAAATACTCTTCACCACTAGAGGGCAGCACAGAACTTTGCCGGTGAAATGTAAAGTGACAGACGTCAGTGTGGTTCATCTCCACCTCCTGCTACCATCTTGTATCAAAGTACTGTGTCAGTGACAGTGATGGAGAAGTTTTTGAAAAGGAAGAATGTGAACCAGGATCTCAGCTCTTCATCCATCAGGTCCAGGTTTCACACTGAGGGAGGCACTATTAAAAAAAAGACATTGTTTCTGTATTTATTTGATTCCTGGCGATAAAACTTTGATGAGAATGACTTTATATTGTTAATAGAGGCTACAGAGTTTCACATTTTAACATTTTCGGGTGGTGGTGGTGGTGGTGGTGGTGTGCCTCCAGATGTTTCTAAAGACAAAAGTGTGTCTTGGCTCAAAAAAGGTTGAAAAACACTGATCTAAATGGACCATAAACCCTAAAAAACCCATTACGTTTTCACTTCACATCGTTTCTTTGTAAACTGGCCCTCATTAGTTACTATTTATTTCATTTCCCATTTCTTTTCTCTTTTTTTTTCTCTTTTTCTTTTCATTTCCTTTATATCCTCCTTCCTTTTTTTCCCCTCTTTTTGTTTTTTGTTTTTTTTGTTTTTTAAAGTGAGTTTGAGGCTATTGTTGTTGGAAGCAACAATAAGTTGGTGGAGCAGCGAATAAGTCTCCAGGAAATGAATGTAAGCCGACGTGTCGTTTCCCCGAAGGTCTGAAAACACAACTTATATTAACGCTCATCTACATTTCCTCATTGTGTGTGTGCGTGTGTGTGTGCGTGTGCGTGTGTGTGTGTGTGTGTGCGTGTGTGTGTGTCCTGTAAACAGTCCTTTCCCTCCCACGGACGGCGGCGCTGTGTGTTTACAGACCTCTAGGTGCTCATTAGACTCCACATCACATCCACATTTTTCTGTCTTCACGTTTTCCAAAAGTAGATTTTTTTTGGTTGTTTTTTTATTTGTTTTTCTTTCCAGAGTGAGAAATAACCCGGAATTAAAGTCCATTTTCTTCAGAATTGCAGATATCCATCATCTACATTCCGGTCCAGAGGGCTGGACGTTGCATAACGACTGAAATTAAAAGAACGTGTTCTAGTCTGCTAACGCTGCTGGAGGCTGTGAGGATATCAATGTTGATCTTTTTCACATCGCCAGCAGCAAAAACAGCAGTGACAACAAACCCCCCCCCCCCCCACTACAAGAAAAAAAAAAGAAAAACCAAAACACAGAATCTGAACACACAGAAACCAAAAGCAGCACAACCATTGGAATTCTTCACAGTCACTTCTGCATTTTGACGATTTAAACTGCAAAGATTTCAAGTTAAATCGCAAAAACTATCGTCGGTTTTTCGCAAACGTCGGTGCTGGAATGTGGTTTCATTACCAAAAAAAACCCAAACAACAGCACCCACTAGTGGCCCGGCCTGGAAAACGCATCGTTGTCAGTCATTCTGTTGCTTAATTAATGAAAAAACGTCAAAATGATGCGTTTTCACTTAAAAACTTTGTCTAAATTAAAAAAAAAAAAAAGTTGATGCAAGATTCATTCAACATAACTTGATATGTTAAAGCTATAAACTATTTTGAACAAAAAGGAAGAACGTGTAATTATGTAGTCATAGTAATTAACATAATTAACATAATATAATAATGAATATTTCTATTAAATCTCATCTTGAGAGCTGGATTAATTAAACTGCATGATCTATTATTATTATTATTATTATTATTAACAACGACACTAATAATAAGCAGAAGAAGAAGAAGAAGAAGAAAGAATTTTAGGTGCAAAACCGAAAATGTGTCTGTTACAACAGTTACAGTCTGTATATGAAGACTTACCTGAACAGACTTTTGTATTAAATACATAAAACATACAGACACCAGCTACTTTACCCAAACAAATATATCAAGAAACTGTTTTTTTTTTGTTTATATGACTGCTTTTGTCGGTTGTAATATTTTATTTACAAATCTTTTTTACACGAGTTGTTGTACAACTGTATTCTTTAAATTGTAACTTTTGTAAAACCCCATAATGTTTTTGTTTTTTTAATAAAGTCGCATTCAAATAGTTTGTCAATAGCAGGTATTTAATTAAAATCCCTTTTATATAGTTCAGTGAAATCACATTAATCAATAATTGATTAGATTCAATAACAATAAACTTATTGGCTCCAATAGTTTTGATTATTGAATATTAGAGAGAGAGACGGGGGTTTAGGGTTTATAGTCATGTGAAGGCAGCCTGTTTGTGTAGACATTGCTTTTATTTACCGTTCCAGACCCCCCCGCTCCCCCCCCCCCCCCCCCGTCTGCTCCTCCATAAATGCCAGCAGGAATCCATCGAATTCCCCGCAGTGTTTCCCCTCCCGTCAAATCACAAGTTTCTGTGTATCTGTGTATGTGTATCTATCATCTATGTATATATGTATCTATGTATCTGTGTATCTATGTATCTGTGTATCTATCATCTATGTATATATGTATCTATGTATCTATGTATCTGTGTATCTATGTATCTGTGTATCTATGTATCTGTGTATCTATGTATCTGTGTATCTATGTATCTGTGTATCTATGTATCTGTGTATCTATGTATATATGTATCTATGTATCTGTGTATCTATGTATCTATGTATATATGTATCTATGTATCTGTGTATATATGTATCTATGTATATATGTATCTATGTATCTGTGTATCTATGTATCTATGTATCTAAGTTTCTGTGTATCTGTGTATGTGTATCTATCATCTATGTATATATGTATCTATGTATCTATGTATCTGTGTATCTATGTATCTGTGTATCTATGTATCTGTGTATCTATGTATCTGTGTATCTATGTATCTATGTATCTAAGTTTCTGTGTATCTGTGTATGTGTATCTATCATCTATGTATATATGTATCTATGTATCTATGTATCTGTGTATCTATGTATCTGTGTATCTATGTATCTGTGTATCTATCATCTATGTATATATGTATCTATGTATCTATGTATCTGTGTATCTATGTATCTGTGTATCTATGTATCTGTGTATCTATGTATCTGTGTATCTATGTATCTGTGTATCTATGTATCTGTGTATCTATGTATATATGTATCTATGTATCTGTGTATCTATGTATCTATGTATATATGTATCTATGTATCTGTGTATATATGTATCTATGTATATATGTATCTATGTATCTATGTATCTATGTATCTGTGTATCTATGTATATATGTATCTATGTATCTGTGTATCTATGTATCTATGTATCTAAGTTTCTGTGTATCTGTGTATGTGTATCTATCATCTATGTATATATGTATCTATGTATCTATGTATCTATGCATCTATGTGTCTGTGTATCTGTGTATGTGTATCTGTGTATGTGTATCTATCATCTATGTATCTATCATCTATGTATCCATGTATCTGTGTATCTATCATCTATATATCTATGTATCTTAGTGTTGTGTATCTATGTACATATTTTTACCAACTTGTTGCTAAAACTAATGAGCCAAATTGCATAAAATCTTCAGGGATGATTTGTCACAAGGACCAAGCGATTAGCATTCTGGACGTAAACGGTTAAGCGTTCACAAATAAATCCCCCAAAACTGCGAAAAATGTCCCGACACAATGTTGCGAGAGGAGGAGATCAAAGGAGATCAGCGTCTGTTGCCATGGAGACGCTCTCTCCGCTCAGCGTTTCGCACAGTGACGTGACCGGCTCGTTAGCGTCGAGCTGAGCTAACGGCTATCATGCCGGCGATGCTAACTGGTCAATCAAGCTGGTCTGTCGTCTACCTAGCTTGGAAAACGAGCGTCCGTCGCAAAGGCGGGAGACAAAAAAAACGACAATCCAGCCTCACAAATCGATTCCTGCTCAGGAATCGAATGTGGATTCCTGCCCGTGTGCGAGCTCGGCGGTGCGACCCACCACGTGGGTCCACGGCGACTCTCCGGAGCGGAAAACGAACGGAAAAGGTCAGAGTGACGGGCGTATTGACGAAGCGTCAGAACGAACCGGCCGAGGCTAAAAACAGGCGCCGTTTAATTGATCAGTCAGCGGCTGGTAATTATTGTTTCTGTCTGTAAGGTGTGTGTGTGTGTGTGTGTGTGTGTGTGTGTGTGTGTGTGTGTGTGTGTGTGTGTCAGACCCCCTGACCTTTCCATGTCCTGATAGCCTCCCCAGGGAGCGAGGGGGGGTGGGGGGGGGGTGGGGGGGGGTTGTCTTTGTTATTATAGCCGAGGCCTCCGTGTCACTCGGAGCGCTCATGAAGCAAACAGGCATTATTATCTTTTTTTATTTATTTATTTATTACTATTTATTGGATTTTCTCTTTATCGAAGTAACTTAAAGGATTTACTTCTTTCTTTTTTTTTTTTATGCTGCATTGCTCGTTCACTTCTTACCGGCAATACAGTTCTCTCTCTCTCTTTCTTTTTAAAAAATGTACTTATTTATTTATTTATTCTCAGCCGGAAGACGTTTGCTCGGGAGGCGAATCCGTCGTTCCTCCGGCTTCCCGTCTTTTTTTTGTTCTTCCCATCAGGAATCCGACTGGAAGCGGAAGCCGGCAGACGCTTCACAAAAGCCTTTTTTCTCTGAGAGGTGTACACCTCCTTCAGGAGGGGGGGGATGGGTGGGGGTGGAGGACGGCGTGCACCCTGGTGGGGAAAGCGCTCCGCCGTGTTGATGCCAGACTTAATTGTCCGGGGCAGAGGAGAGTGTAAACGGCACGCCTGGCAGACAATAAGTGCTTCTGCTACCAGGCTGCGGCGTGTTAATGGAGGAACGGGCGGAGCGGGAGCCTCCACCCCGCAAATCACATCACCTCCTCCTCCTCCTCCTCCTCCTCCTCCTCCCTCCATCACGCGCCCACCATTTGCTCATCCATCACCATCGCCTCTCCTCCTCTCCCCTCCGTCTTCCATCACTCCACCCAGCCAATTTAGAGCTCACTCATTTTTCTCTGCGGCTCCTCTTTTGTCCTCCTCCTCTTCCTCCTCCGCCTCCTCCTCTTCCTCCTCCACCTCCACCTCCTCCTCTGCCTCCTCCTCCTCTTCCTCCTCCTCCTCCTCTTCCTCCTCCTCCTCCTCCTCCACCTGCTTTCTCCTCTCCACCTGATTGCAAAAACCTCAAGCGGCCTGGTGTGTGTGTGTGTGTGTGTGTGTGTGTGTGTGTGTGTGTGTGTGTGTGTGTGTGTGTGTGTGTGTGTGTGTGTGTGTGTGTGTATGTGTGTGTGTTTTCCCCTCATTGTAGTGTCCATTTCCGATTTACACATTGAATCACCGATACAATAATTGTATCATTTTTCTCTGCGGCTCCTCTTTTGTCCTCCTCCTCTTCCTCCTCCTCTTCCTCTTCCTCCTCTTCCTCATCCTCCTATTCCTATTCCTCCTCCTCCTCCTCCTCCTCCTCCTCCTCCACCTGCTTTCTCCTCTCTACCTGATTGCAAAAACCTCAAGCGGCCTGGCGTGTGTGTGTGCGTGTGTGTGTGTGTGTGTGTGTGTGTGTGTGTGTGTGTGTGTGTGTGTGTGTTCCCCTCATTGTAGGCTCTATTTCCGATTCACACATTGAATCACCGATACAGTAAATTACAAAACGTTGACAGATATTTCAAACATTAAACAGACTTTAACAGAACACACACACACACACACACACGCACACACACACACACACACACACACACACACACGCACACACCAGTGAAGGACTCGACCTCCGTCAGTGTCTTTCTCAAGGACACTGGTCAAGATTAATCCTCCAGCATCAGTACAGGAAAATCCCTCGCAGTTTCCCTCAGGATCGAATATTTTAACATCTCGTTCCTCTGTAACTTCTTATAAACACCATTTTCTGTCATTTATGTGCAAAAAAAAAATCCACTTCAATTTGTGATATTAACTATTTAAAGACATATTTCATGATTCACGCATCTTTTTATACTTTTTAATTCTTTAAATCAGATCATTTTCCTCTAAACGTGCATTATGTGTTGGTTTTTACTGCATTTTCACATAAAAGGTTATTAGTCAAGCTGTATTTGTTCTGATTATATTCCGTTATCGACGCTATTGTTCATCAATTAAAGAAAAAAATGTGAATGTTTCAGTAGAAACAATAGAAATGGTTGGTTTTCCTTTGTGAAAACAGACAAGTGGGTGAAGGAGTGATGCCGATCCAACGTGAAGAAATAAATACGCCGGTTTTATTTGTGTCAAAATTAAAAGATAAATAAATAAATGGAAGGATCCTACAGGTGGACAACAGGAAATACAAGAACAACAACAACAATAATAATAATAACCAATGGGGAGACGTGCGGGTTGAGGAGTTAAGCCAGGGTGAGAGCTCACATTGAGCAAATCCATCCATCCACCCAACCATCCCTCCACCCATCCATCCATCCATCCAACCATCCCTCCATCCAACCATCCACCCATCCACCCATCCATCCCTCCATCCAACCATCCATCCATCCAACCATCCCTCCATCCATCCACCCATCCATCCATCCATCCACCCATCCATCCCTCCATCCCTCCATCCAACCATCCACCCATCCAACCATCCCTCCATCCACCCATCCAACCATCCAACCATCCAACCATCCATCCATCCCTCCATCCATCCAGAGCATCAGTAATGGCTGCAGGCTATAGCAGTCTGGCCTCGGCCGATCGTGTTCATGTCATCACAATGACAAACAAAATATTCCCTCCCCCCCCTATCACCCCCGCGCCCCCCACCTCACCCCCCCCCCCCCCCCCAC
>NC_137652.1:3124295-3126795 GCF_963422515.1 Blennius ocellaris | reverse complement strand
GAGGGTGGAGGGAGGAGGGAGGACGGTGATTAATACCAGCGCCAGGGCCAAGGCCACTCAGAGCTTTGTCCTTTATTTCCTGTGAAATAAAGTTTCACACAGAATTGTGTGTCGCTCCATCTCTTCACTTTTCTACCTTCATTCTCTCACTCACTCACTCACTCACACTCTCTCTGTCTCTCTCTCTCTCTCTCCCTCCCTCTCCCTCCCTCCCCCTCTCTCTCTCTCTCTCTCTCTCTCTCTCTCTCTCTCTCTGATGGTCAAGTGTGTGCAGTTCTATAGGTGTGACTGTCACTTCTCCTCCATCCTTTCTCCTGCATCACTTCTCCTCCATAACTTCTCCTCCATCCTTTCTCCTGCATCACTTCTCCTCCATCACTTCTCCATCACTTCTCCTCCATACTTTCTCCTCCATCACTTCTCCTCCATCACTTCTCCTCCATAACTTCTCCTCCATCATTTCTACTATAACTAATGCTCCTATAACTAACCCTACTATAACTAACCCTACTATAACTTGCCCTACTATAACTAACCCTCCTATAACTAACCCTACTATAACTTGCCCTACTATAACTAACCCTACTATAACTAACCCTACTATAACTCACCCTACTATAACTAACCCTCCTATAACTAACCCTACTATAACTTGCCCTACTATAATTAACCCTAATATAACTCACCCTACTATAACTAACCCTACTATAACTCACCCTACTATAACTAACCCTCCTATAACTAACCCTACTATAACTTGCCCTACTATAACTAACCCTACTATAACTAACCCTACTATAACTTACCCTACTATAATTAACCCTAATATAACTCACCCTACTATAACTAACCCTCCTATAACTAACCCTACTATAACTTGCCCTACTATAACTAACCCTACTATAACTAACCCTACTATAACTCACCCTACTATAACTAACCCTACTATAACTAACCCTACTATAACTCACCCTACTATAACTAGCCCTACAATAACTCACCCTACTCTAACTAACCCTACTCTAACTAACCCAGTGTGGCAGCACAGCGCCGCTCATTGACGTGGTTCTACTGGTTGTTTGTCAACACCCGGAACGTCCCGGCGCCCCGGAATGAAAACAAACGCCGCCAGGCTTCGGATAACCAGACAGCGCCGATCAATACTTTATCGGTTTTGCTTCTTTGTGGTTATTTGTTGACACGCGTCACAGAAAATCCATTTTGTTTTGGAAAACCAGAAGAAGAAAAAAAAAATGACAAAGTGGCTGAACGATCTATAAATGCCTGACGAGCCATCGGTTTGTCGTCTTTTTCCCCCCGCCGCCTCCAAAAAAAAGATTAAAATTCAATCACCGTGAGTAAATATGTCGTCCCTCAGGACGTGGCGGAGCGGCGAGCCGCGGCGCAAGGTGCCGCTGCTCTACTTCCTGTCTGCTGCTCTGCTACATGTGAGTGATATTCCACTTCATTGCATCATATTAAAATTAAAAAGTCCATTTACTCTCTAAACACCTTCTGCTCCAGCGTTTCAGCTCCAATGTCTTTTGTTGCAAATTCTTCGTTGCATACTTCGCCCTCGGCCGCCTTCGTTTCCACACTTCCTGAAACTTTCCGTCCGCCGGGCCAAGCGACGGACTCTCGTCTGTTTTATGCATCACATTTCTGAGGCTGGTCGGTGTTACCGGAGTGTCTGGAGTTAAAAGAACCTCTGATCGCTGTTCCAGGCAGGAGTGTGAGATGCTTCTATTGAATGCAATCTTTTAAATGCATATTCTTTAAAAGCAGGTTTTTGGGTTTTTTCCGAAGGCATTTTGGCGCGTTTCTCCTCCCACAATCCTGAACCGATTTTGATCGTTCAAACGTCAAAACGTGCGCTTTGTTTGAGAGAAGGTGGCTGTGGACTGACTATTTGAAATCTTTTAAACTTTTTTGAGATATTTTGACTTTTATTTTGACGAATATTTTCACTTTGATCCCAGTGCAGATGGGTAAACAGAAGCTTTGATCTCACTTTTATCTCACAAGTGAGTGTCCAGGCCACTGCAGCGTTCACACTCCTTCGCATTCGCTTCAGGAAATGCATCTCGTTAATAGAAGTCACCAAATCGACGCTGAGCGTTCGTTCCTTTCTTTTGCCAAAAATACAGCCAATCTTCTGCAGGAAGTAGAATTTATACCAACCTTAAGATCAGGTTTTGGCCGTACTGATTTACACCAAAATGAACATCTTTTATTTGTCTGAACGGCCTTGTAGCGTCAACAAATCCATCCCAGCCTCCACAACATCCAACACAGCAACGCTGCCTCTTCCGTATCCAAGTCAATAGAAACAGCGTCGGATCAAATGTGTCGCCTCGTCTGGAGTCGCTTCACGGCGACGTGTCGTTTCCCTCTGAAGTCGTCACAAGTGAAATATAGTTTCTCTGTTTGTCGTGTTGCCCTGTTGTCGAGTGACTGAAGGAGGAAACGGCTTCAGCAGCAGCGGAGGAGTTTAAATCCT
>NC_137652.1:3096795-3119295 GCF_963422515.1 Blennius ocellaris | reverse complement strand
TGTGCATATTGATGCTGAACGTAAACTGTGGGATTATTAATAAATAAAAAAAATTCTACATATAAAAATGCTCCAGTTCTTCGTTGACGAGCGTTCAGCCACACTCTCTGGACTCGTCCTCCGTTCACAACTTAACGCGATTGTTATTCGCCATATATTTCGCTCTCGAGGAGGAGGAGGTGGCCTCACTTTCATCTTTTTTCCATTTAAAAAAAAAACTTCTCCATCACTTCGGCCGAAAAGCTTCCTGTTCTTGCTCCTTGTTGGAGCGTGTTCACCCACTGGTCGACTCGCCACTGCCCCGCCTGGTGGGAAGCGGCACTGCAGGGCAACTGAAGATTTTGTTTTTCGAGGCCCAGTAGTTTTCTCCCCCGCTGTTTGAGAATCATTGCTGCGGAGCATGCGCAGGTGCACACACACACTCACACACTCATCTTCATCAATTATACGTGTGGATGTGAGTCTGAGTCACAGTCTGAGAAGCTCAGGAGACGTGGAGAGCAGGTCGAGCTGCTGACGTCAGAGATCGCGTCAAAGAGCCTGAGCGAAGCCTCCTGTGGGACTCGTTCCACCCATGAGTCACACACACACACACACACACACACACACACACACACACACACACACACACACACACACACACACGCACACCTATTAGCCGCCACGTCGTTGCAATGCAGACGAAAATAACTCCCGACATCAGGAGGGAGTCTGGAGCCTCTGATTGCGTGGCGGTGATTGATTCACCGCTCCGACTCCTCCCGCCCAGACGGGGTCGGAACGTCTGCGCCGCTCGCTTTGAATCCAGAAGAATTGACTCCGTCGCCTCGGCGGGCCGAGGACGTTCGTCACACGCCGACGCGCCGCGGGAGATCGTCCCCGGAGGAAGAGGCGGAGATCACATTTGTCTCTCGTAAGCGCCACGAGAGACAAATCAGCGAGGATGAGAGTTCATCACGCCGCTTCCATCGGGTTATAAAATCATCGTTGTGCCGTGACGGATGAAGTTTCGCCGACTCTTCTCCTCCTCATGATGTTACTTTATTAACGCCACTGCTTTTTCCCCAGAAGTCTCGCACACGACTTTGTAGACCAAGACTCCTGAGTTTTACTGACATTAGAGGAGGAAGATGATCTATAATCTGAATTATCCATAATTTCATTTCTCGCTCTATTTCTCTCCGTCCTCCGATGCTCCACGCTTTCCTCTTCATTCCGTGCTCCCGTCCAACGCAAATCCTCCCATCACACCCGTCGATCACGAAGTGAATGTCTCGTGACGGAAACTCTCCTCTTCAGAGTTTTTATTGATCAGTCTGAACGTCAGTTTCTTGCCACCGATCGTGTCAGAAAACCCAAACGTCCCGTGAGATTGTGACACCTGATCGGATCAGCCGCCGCGTTGAACAATGAAGGTTCCGGTCTCTTCTTTGATCTTTTATCAGTGCAACGCGCCGACTCAGCGGCTTGATCTTTGTCGCGGCCGTAAAAACAGCCGCTGTAAAGTCACGTCCTCCCTCCGTCCCTCTCTGGCCGTCGGTCCCGTATCAGGATACGTCGCTTCTCGATCGTACTGATTTCACTTTGAGGAGATATCTTGGAACCTGAACGTTCCGCTGAGTCTGGTTGATGTCTGACGTCCTGTGAAGCTGCTGAATGTCTCTTTAACTCCACTGAAACCAACAGAGTCAAGTGGATTTTCAACCTGATGGTGTGACATTACAGTCTACACAGAAACAGGTCGTACAGAGATGAAAACACTAAAGAGTCCCGGATTTCACTGGCAGGTTTTAACTACTTTTCTCTGTCAAATCACAGCTTATTCTGCTTTAATCCATTTTAATGACATTAATCTCATTGTGAAAGGCTTGCAAACTGCTCAGTGGCTGCTGTTAAAGCGTTCAAGGGTCCAGAACCTGGAAAACGTCCCTCTGTGGGGGGGTCTGAGTTCCCCCCCCGTCAGCCTGCTGCTCCGTTAATCAACATCCTAAAGCAGGGGGGTGTCCAACATGAGGCCCGGGGGCCAGAACCGGCCCACCAGACCATCTGATCCATCGCCATGGGACTTCTGAAGTGTGAAGTATAAAAATGAGGCTGATCTAAAAACACTCGATCGGCAAAAATGACACTCGAAACCGCCCTTGGTCAGAATTTGACCCCCGACATTAATGCATCTGTGGAGGTCACATGACGCAACGCCTTTCACAATAAAACAATGAGTCCAACTTGTGTGAAGTGACACTTTAGACACGATTTCCAGATGACAAATTGTTTTAATCCTGAATAAAAATAGGATATCCAGATGCAGGTGACCGAGGGATTTTTTTGGTGTTTTTTCCCACAAATATACAAATATCTGATTAACTTTAATATGTAAATTTCAGAATAGTTTTTTTTAATTTCCATAATGAGCAGTTCGGTTCCCCTGCAGGTCCTTCGGTGAAGAAAACCTGTGAAAGTGAAGTTTATACTCGTGGTTTTGTTCCTTTTGTGTTTAAAACAACCTCTGAAATTGACTTTGAGTGGAATTGTTGACTGTGAAGTTGTTTCAATCAGCCGATCCGGTGACATTTCTCCCCGTGTGACACGTTTTCTGTCAGATCTCGTGTTTCCTCGGTGACCTACAGAGTGTAAAGTAAGGAACGGTCATGCATTTAAGGCCCGAGCGTCAAGGCAAGGAACATTTGGAAAAGAAATTGGCAAAAGAAAAAGATAAAAACCTTTTCCAGGTGGACGCTTATAAAACTCTGGATCTTTGATTTAAATGTAAATGATGTGCCAATCATTTAAAAACACGCTAGGTGTAATTTCCTGCAGTCTTCATGTGTGCCCACACGTTATTGACTGAATTCTAAAAATGTGTATAAGAGAAGCAGGAATCATTCCCGGGAAGAGAAACAAGAAATAAATCTCAAAATGAGCTTTAAGAGGCTGATAAACTTCACATCTTCCTCTGTACTGCGTATTTCTTTAAACTATATATCATACATTATGGGTGCAATTATTTAATTCAGATGAAGGCGTGTCCAGACTCCGCTGTTATTTCCGTCTTTGCGCACCTGCAGGTGTCCGCAGGAGGGAAAACAAAAAAAAAACAAAAAAAAACCAGAAGGAAGAAAAACACACAATGAACTCAAACTATTCTCGTTACGAGGTTTGGAGGAGGAGGAAGCCACAAATCGCTTCTGCTTTTTTTTTTTTTCTTTCTTCCCCAATCAAGACCGTTTTTGATTCTCTTACGATGAAACGATGTTCATTCACAGAGATCTGCGCGTTTTCCAACTTCGCCGCATTCCTGAAATTCCTTTGTAGAAAAACAACCGAGGAAGAGTTCAGATGAGTTTACATCAGGATGCTTTGTTGTTTCCTCTTGGGCTTTTTTTTTTAGACCCATTTGCTGGAATGAACGCAGAGTGGAGGGGGGGGGAAAAAACGTGCTCGCTGCGCCAAACCACCGATGTTTGCGCCTGATTTGCGCTCGTTGTCAGGGTGTGATTGTTTGTATTGTAACTTTACGCTTCAAGTGCAGCTCAGGTGAAGTTTCTGTGGGCGAGACGTGAACATAGCGCGCACGTGCCGCGTCACATTCCACCCGCCCCGGCGGCACGTGCCACGGTCCGCGTGCGTAAAAACCCTTTTTCCCCAACGTCCCGCCTTTGTCACCGTTCACACCTTGTGGGACCCTGGGCGTCAGATCTGACCTTCATCATCATCATCATCATCATCATCATCATCATCATCATCATCATCATCTCGAGGCTCGAAATGGCCTCTAATTAGTGGCTCAACGGGTCATTTAGGAGTGACGCGGCCCAATTAGCGCACCCTCCGCACACCGCCGCCCCCGTAGCGGGGCGCGCGCGCGCGCGCTGATAACGGGAAGGTGTTTGCTGGTAGACGCACACGCGCGCGCGCGCGTGCGTGGGTGAGACACGCGCCCGCAACTCCGTGCGTTGTTCGGCCGCGGATTAGCGCGCACTGCCTTATAAGGAAAGGCGCTCGTGCCTCCGCGCAATAGGCCGAGCGCCGCAGCCTGCGGAGCGCCGCTCTTTAACCCCCTCGCTGCTGAATTTAATTCGCTGCACGCATCTGAAAACAATGCGGCGAGGGGCGGCGTTCCCGCTCGTCCTCCCGATTTTCCGATTTGGCGTCCAGAATCGTTTCGCTGGGTCACATCCGCGCGCATTAAATGGCGATAAAGAAACACGCGCGCCTCACAACATTTATAAATAGATGCAAATCTATCCGTGGCGCACGGTCCTTTTCTCCGCGAGCCTCCGCGTCCCTTCAGCGGCTCCAGGCCCGAGCGGGACGGGCTGGAGTCCCACACCGCCAGGAGCCGAACGGGACCGGCTGGGGTCTGGTGGCTCCTACCCCCCCACCCCGGTCACATGAACCCCCCCCCCCGAGCCCCGGAGCAGCAGAATGACCCACATCACACAACCACAACCCGTTTTTCCTCAAAGCAGCAGAGAATGTCGCTGCGACACGGAGCCTGGTGGAAATGTCACGTCTTTTGTGTGACCTTGACTCGGAGAGGAAATGAAATGTCTTCCTTGGAACAGCAGGGGGGGGGGGGGGGGGGCAGTCTGTCCCCGGACTTCACACGGACACTGCGATTCACGGCGAATTATCAGTGTTTCATCCTCTCTGTGGTGCATTAGATGGACATTTGTTCTCCAAATCCAACAGTATTGGCCGACAGAAAGAGAGAGACAGGGAGGGACAGAAAGAGAGAGACAGGGAGGGACATAAAGAGAGAGACAGAGAGGGAGACAGAAAGAGATAGAGACAGAAAGAGAGGGACAGAGAGGGACAGAAAGAGACAGAAAGAGACAGACAGAAAGAGACAGACAGAAAGAAAGAGACAGAAAGAGACAGAAAGAGGGACAGAAAGAGACAGAAAGAGGGACAGAAAGAGACAGAAAGAGGGACAGAAAGACAGAAAGACAGAAAGAGAAAGACAGAAAGACAGAAAGAGAAAGACAGAAAGACAGAAAGAGAAAGACAGAAAGAGACAGAAAGAGGCAGAAAGGCCTCTGGGTGCAGGAGATGATGGATCAGCTCGCGCTGTGGCCTGGACGCTCGTCCGGCCTGCGGCCACTGGCTGCCGCTGAGCTCGAGGACCATCTCACGGCTAATAAATAACCCGTTCAGCCGCCCGTCTGTTTGCAGCTGGAAACGTAAAAAAAAAAAAGGATCGGGAGGCCTTCATCGGCCGCGTGCACGTTGTCCGACTCAGACACGTCGAGGCCATCGGGGTTTGACAGAAACACTGAGTCCATTCACGGCTCCCTCTTCCAGTTAGATCTGGATTCACGTCCAACAACATGGGAGGGAGCCGTGCTGCCTTCACGGCCCGGCCTCAGCTCGGAATTTTCGCATTCTCGGAAGAAAATAAAAAAATAAAAGCAGCAGAGGCCACTTTGAATGCTGAAGCTCCACCGTCCACAGTATCTACGTGCTTTATCTGTGGTCATCCAGCTTCACACCACTATAGAACACTTTAAACTAAAATCAGAGCAAATGTTGTGTTTCCCTTCTCGCTGATTAAAGATCAGCAGCAGAAACCAGTGGGGGGGGGGGGGGGGGGGGGGGGATCACACCAACACCGGACCAGGATCAGACTAGACCGGTTCGGTTTGCTGATGGCAGACCAGGATCAGACCATCAGGACCAGAATCAACCTTGAAGAAACAAGTGTCGCCGTCACAAAACAAAACAAAAAATGCAAAGAAAACCTTTTTGCAAAATGTTCCACATTTATATTTAACATTCCATATTTATATTTTAAACTACAGTGGGCATCCAAATATGTCCGATGTGCAGTTTGTAATACAAAACCCATTTAAATAACATTTGAGTGAAGAATAACAACAGTTTGAGGCACAAAGTCCAGCCGCACGCGGAAACGTGAATTAAACTTGAACTCTCTTGTTGTTCGTGATGCAGGGAAGCAACATGACGGCAGGCGTTGGATTGGATTCCCTCGCGAGAACCGTCGTTACGCGCCGTTCCGACGCCATTCCAGTCGCGGGTCTTCTTTTTCCCGACAGCATTTGAAGGCACCACGCCCCCCTCCCCTCCACCCCACCCACCCTCCACCACCACCACCACCACCACCACCACCACCCCGCCTCCCACGTCACGGTAACGTTCTATTTGCATGAAGTGTTTTTGAGCCGCAGCTCGCGCTGGTCTGCAGAGCGAAGCGGCGCACGAGCCGAGCGGCGGCGGCAGCAGCAGGAGGAGCCTTCAGTGTTTCACATCAGCAGCGGGGGGGGGGGAGCGGGAGGAGAACCGAGCGGAGCGAGCGCGAGGACAAGGTGCCGTTCTAACAAAAAGCTGCGGGAGGAGGAGAAGGAGGAGGAGAAGGAGGAGAGGGAGGAGGAGAAGCTTGCGGCGCGACGGAACATGGAGCTGCCCGCCGCGGGGGAGCACGTCTTTGCGGTGGAGAGCATCGAGAAGAAGCGCAGCAGAAAGGTTGGTCTGCCGGAGCATCTGAGGACGATTTGACGCGCATGACCAGGAGAAAAAAAAAAAGAGAAAAAAAGAAAAGAAACGGGACCAGTTTCTCCTCTCTGGGTTTCCCTTCTCTTCCTGACGGATTCTATGTTTTTTATATATATATATTTATATTTATATATATATATATTTGGCCCGCTGCAGAGTAAAAGTGACGTTTCACTGATAATCCGTGTGTTCACAGGGGAGGCTGGAATACCTGGTCAAGTGGCGAGGATGGTCTCCAAGGTGAGTCCAAACATTAACACTCATCATTTCAAAACAAAAAAACTGAAGTGTGCGCGTGTGCATGTATGCATTTTTTTTTTTTTTGGGGGGGGGGGGACGTGGGCGCGCATATGGGCGGCTGCGCGCGCTCATCTTGGGACGCTGTGCGCTCTGGCCCCGCTGATGGATGTTGTTGTTTTTTTGTTTGTTTTTTTCAACCACGGATGCTATTCCCAGTCGAGCCAATTAAAAGGAAGAAGTGCCTGCAATGGAACCGGGTGTTTAAGGAGGTGCTCATATATTTACATTTGGTGGAGGTTGGGTACGTGGTTCCGCCCTCTTATCTCCGATCGCCGTGCGTAAAAAGTTACATTGATCGCACGTGCGTCAGCAGGGAGGACAAGTGTTCCCTCGTTGTTTACACACGCACACGCCCACAGGACTAATGGGATTATTTACCAGTTACACACTGACTAAAGGCCAATCCGCAGCCATCATCTCTTTCCCACCCAGAATAAATCATGTATGAACCCTCACCCCCTTGTTTATTTTTTTTATTCCCCCCCATGTTAGATACAATACTTGGGAACCAGAGGAGAACATTCTGGACCCCAGACTGCTTGATGCCTTCCAGGACAGGTGAGTGTCACGGTCGGACTGACGTGCGTCACGGAGGGCGATGCCTCAACTTTAAGCGTCCACAACGTGGCCAAACTGGTTCAAATCTGCTGAGTCCTACATTTCCGGTTCTTGTCACTCAGCCAGTGTGTCGCTTGTGTGCGTGTTTGATACGGTGGCCTGGAGGTGGCAAAACACGACAGGCTTCAGAAAAACGCTACCAAATGGAGAAAACACTTACAAATTCACCACAACGCAACGCGAACCTGTGGTTCCCGTCAGCTTAATTTCTTATTGAAAGAAAATAGCAAACTACCAAATAGTTTTCTCTATTTGTCAATGTTGTTTCTATTTCAAACACGTGAATTTATGCACCAATCAGAGTTACTAGTTACTTCTTTGAAAAGCAATAGTTACTCTATTTTAGATTCCAGTGTTCCACCATAGTGGATTTATAATATGAACTTTCAGTAGCTGTTGTTGTCGTGATCACATGAGTTCCCAGGGTCAATCTAATGACATCAGCGAGAGGAAGATGCTCTATAATCTGATGTTAGAGGAGGAAGATGCTCTATAATCTGATGTCAGAGGAGGAAGATGCTCTAGAATCTGATGTTAGTGGAGGAAGATGCTCTATAATCTGATGTTAGAGGAGGAAGATGCTCTATAATATATTGTTAGAGGAGGAAGATGCTCTATAATCTGATGTTAGAGGAGGAAGATGCTCTATAATATATTGTTAGATGAGGAAGATGCTCTAGAATCTGATGTTAGAGGAGGAAGATGCTCTATAATATATTGTTAGATGAGGAAGATGCTCTATAATCTGATGTTAGAGGAGGAAGATGCTCTATAATATATTGTTAGATGAGGAAGATGCTCTATAATCTGATGTTAGAGGAGGAAGATGCTCTATAATATATTGTTAGATGAGGAAGATGCTCTAGAATCTGATGTTAGAGGAGGAAGATGCTCTAGAATCTGATGTTAGAGGAGGAAGATGCTCTATAATCTGGACGTTAGAGGAGGAAGATGCTCTAGAATCTGACGTTAGAGGAGGAAGATGCTCTAGAATCTGACGTTAGAGGAGGAAGATGCTCTATAGTCTGATGTTAGAGGAGGAAGATGCTCTATCATCTGATTTTAGAGGAGGAAGATGCTCTAGAATCTGATGTTAGAGGAGGAAGATGCTCTATAATCTGGATGTTAGAGGAGGACGATGCTCTAGAATCTGATGTTAGAGGAAGATGCTCTAGAATCTGATGTTAGAGGAGGAAGATGCTCTATAGTCTGATGTTAGAGGAGGAAGATGCTCTATAGTCTGATGTTAGAGGAGGAAGATGCTCTATCATCTGATGTTAGAGGAGGAAGATGCTCTATAGTTTGATGTTAGAGGAAGATGCTCTATAATCTGGACGTTAGAGGAGGAAGATGCTCTATAATCTGGATGTTAATAAACGTGAATTAGTTCAGTAATGTGATTTGGGGACGTTAACGGCTCACCGTTTCCAAATAAAATAGATGATAGAGGCTCCTCGTGGAGGAGATCAAAGGAGATCAGCATCGGTTGCCATGGACACGCTCTTCTCAGTGTTTCACAGTGATTTTGCTACCCGACAGGCTCGTGAGCGTCGAGATGAGCTAACGGCTATCGTGTTAGCAATGCTAACCCGGCTGTGCAACAAATGTGGCGTTTGGCGAGGGTCTGCGCTCTACCGGGTGTAGCTCTACTTTAATTTTGAATTGATAAACTCTGCTTGTTTTGGGGTGGGTTTTTTTTTTTTTTTTTAGCTCATATACGTTTGTGGCTCTCAGGTGTGCGACGTTTGTTTCCCGATGCGCTTCAGATTTCCCGCCAACAATCCCGCCGCTTTGACTTCTTCCACGTTGCGTCATTCTGCAGGTTGAGGCTCAAACTTACAGCTCGTGATGTAACAGAAGTGCAACAGAAGTGTGTGTGTGGGGTGGGGGGGGGGGGGGGGGGGGGAGAATAAGTCTCTCCCGGGGAGCCAGTTTGTCTGAATGCCAGGCTATGAAAATACAGGGGGGGGAGTCATTGTAATTAGAGGAGGAGGAGGAGGAGGAGGAGGAGGAGGAGGAGCCGTTCACTGATTGGCTGCTGCTCTGGTGTCCCACAGGGAACGTCAGGAGCAGCTGATGGGATACCGCAAGCGGGGCCCGAAACCCAAACACCTCCTGGTTCAGGTGAGTCGACCAGCATGAATCCTCACAGGGAGAAGAAGTGGATGTATCGGGAATCTTGTCTGTGGTTTACAGGTTCGCCCTCGTCTGACTCCAAATCGAGGGGCTTTATTCTCGATTGATTCTAAATTAAGAATGGGAGGGAGGAGCTACTTAATAATGTGATTAAAATAAATCATTTTTACTTTGGAATTTGTTGTAGCTTCGGAAAGCGGCCGCCTGTATATAAACGTGTTTCCTCTTGTTTGTCCTTAAGCTAATTAAATACTCGTATATCACTGAGCGGCTCGGCATTGACGTCGGTGCCGTTTGTGTTAAAAAAAAACAAAACAGGGAAGTTGCCGAACTGTGCTGTGGAAATCGCATCGAGAAATGCAGAGTCTGCGTTTTCGGATCGGATTCCCCCCAAAAAAACATGTGAACTTTTATGGACGAGATACAAATCCAATTAAAAAAAATGGAAGATTAGAAGGTTAAATGTTAATGATTTTCATCAGTATAAATTTTTTTTTTCATCATTTAAACAATATAATTCTCCAGTATTAGATGTCCCATGTCCAAAAATTCCGCGGCCAAACACCGTGACGCTCCAGACTGGTCCAGCCTGACCTGAAGTAACGTTCAGAAACCCTCCGCAGCCTCACAGCTCGTCACGCCACAGTTTGCAGGATTACCTGGATCCTCCAGCGGGTGAAACCTGCAGCGCCGACCCCACAAATGATGGGTTTTTCCTGTCGCACTGACGGTTATTATAATTATCATCCACAGCTCGTGTTCTGGTCTTCATTAAAATGTTATAGGCCACAGTAGCTTCTAGTTCTATATGTCTATGGCCCCGCTCCTCCTGCTGCTAGCGTCAGTAGCTTCTAGTTCTGTAGGTCTATGGCCCCGCTCCTCCTGCTGCTAGCGTCAGTAGCTTCTAGTTCTATAGGTCTATGGCCCCGCTCCTCCTGCTGCTAGCGTCAGTAGCTTCTAGTTCTATAGGTCTAAGGCCCTGCTCCTCCTGTTGCTAGCGTCAGTAGCTTCTAGTTCTATAGGTCTATGGCCCTGCTCCTCCTGCTGCTAGCGTCAGTAGCTTCTAGTTCTATAGGTCTATGGCCCCGCTCCTCCTGCTGCTAGCGTCAGTAGCTTCTAGTTCTATAGGTCTAAGGCCCTGCTCCTCCTGCTGCTAGCGTCAGTAGCTTCTAGTTCTATAGGTCTATGGCCCCGCTCCTGTTGCTGCTAGCATCAGTAGCTTCTAGTTCTATAGGTCTATGGCCCTGCTCCTCCTGCTGCTAGCGTCAGTAGCTTCTAGTTCTATAGGTCTATGGCCCTGCTCCTCCTGCTGCTAGCGTCAGTAGCTTCTAGTTCTATAGGTCTAAGGCCCTGCTCCTCCTGCTGCTAGCGTCAGTAGCTTCTAGTTCTATAGGTCTATGGCCCTGCTCCTCCTGCTGCTAGCGTCAGTAGCTTCTAGTTCTATAGGTCTATGGCCCTGCTCCTCCTGCTGCTAGCGTCAGTAGCTTCTAGTTCTATAGGTCTATGGCCCTGCTCCTCCTGCTGCTAGCGTCAGTAGCTTCTAGTTCTGGTTATGTCATCTTTTTTCCACAGATGATCGTCTTTACCATCCACTCCCTGGGGGGGTTGGACGGCACGAGCCAGGGTTTTACAATTTCCCCACTCTGGGACCCGTGTTAAAAAAAAACCTGTTTTCACGCTTCGAAAACCGTCTGGTGTGGACGACGGCCCCATAGAGACCCATTCCCTGACCTGACAGTCGTATCCAGATTCCCGGTGAATCGTACACTGGGTGCATCAATCGGGGGCCCAGAGGGACGACTGGTCTTTGTCCCTCTCAGGAGGGTGTCGGTGAAACACGGGACCAAGTCAGTGACGGGACACAAAGCGGCCAGTGACATTCCTCCGAGCTGAGCTCACCGCCACAGGAGACACTTTGAAATGTTGCTGTGACGGTCGGGGTCGGGGCCGGTGGCTCAAAGAGCCGCCGAGGGGAAACTGGTGGTGGTGGTGGTGGGGGGGGGGGGTGGACACGGGACCCCGGGCCCCTGAAATAAACTGGCCTCCTTCACACATTCCAGGCTCAGTGTCTTCACTGCAGCCCCTCGTGAAAGCACACACACACACGTATGGATACTGTACACACTCACTCGTTACGACGGCTCTTTGAACTCCTTAAAGCTTTGATGTGATTGGGACTTTGTGTCAAAACCATACATGGACAATATGGAAGTGCTGCTGGAAGCGGCGTTTTTGAAACGTTCCGAGAACAATAGCAAATGTTGGACGGACCGGCGGCAACGGACACTGAGCCGTGAGAGTCACAGAGCAGAAAGAGAAGCACTACTGCGTCCTTACTGACTTACCAACCAAATTGTATCGGGTCATTGAGACGTCTGTTCTGTCTCGCAGGTCCCGTCGTTTGCCAGGAGGTCCAGCATTCTGGCCGGCCTCCGGGAGGACGAGGACGCCTGCCAGAAGTCCGGCTCCATCCAGATGCTCCGCCCGCAGGCGCAGCAGTACAGCCTGGGCAGCAAGAAGCACCACCAGTACCAGCCGCTGTGCCGCGAGCGCGACGCCGAGCCGCACGCCAACGGCAAGAAGTTCTACTACCAGCTCAACAGCAAGAAGCACCACCACTACCAGCCGGACCTCGCGGCGCGCGAGCCGCTGTTCGCCAAGCCGCGAGACGTCCAGGCGGCGCCGGAGGCGGTGGAGAAAGGGTACAACCTGCCCGCCGTGCTGCAGCAGAAGTGGGTCCGGGACAAACACTCCGGCTGCCTGACCAAGGTGAAGGACATCACCATGGAGCTGAAGAAGCTTCCGGCCGACCTGAACGGGCGCAAGGAGCCGGAGCTCAAGGCTGCCGGGGCGGCGGCGGCGGCGGTGGCGGCGGCGGCGCGGCCCAACGGCGTCGGCGGCAGCAAGCTGAAGATCGTCAAGAACAAGAACAAGAACGGACGGATCGTCATCGTCATGAGCAAGTACATGGAGAACGGGATGAAAGCGGGCAAGGTTAAAAATGGAGGCTGCGAGGTGGCGGCGGCGGCGGCGGCGGCGGCTCGTTTGCCGCAGGCGGCGGACGGCGGCTCGGAGAACCGCCTGGACAAGATGAAGCTCGTCGAGAAGCTCGGCCTCGTGACCGGATTTGCCAAAGGCCTCAAAGGGAAGCCCGGGCTAAACGGCGGCCGCCCCGGAGAGAGGGAACGGCCCCCCGGAACGGCGCCCGCCCTGACGGCGAGGGATCAACGTGTGGAGGTCAGGGGTCAGCGGCCGCCGCCGTCAGATCAGCCCTTGCAACTGACAACCAAGTCGAACCTGGCCCGCCCGCCTCTGGGCGGCGGGGGGGCTGCTCCCCCCTCCTCCCCGGCCGACCACGGCGGGTCGGAGGGCCTGAAGCGGCGCCTCTCCGAACCCGACGCCGAGGAGCGCCGGGGCGGCAAGAGGTCTTTCCTCGGCTGCAGGAGCGTCAGCGCGCCGGACGGCGAGTCGGCGAGCCGCCGAGACGGAGCGCAGAGCGTCTCGGGGCCGCGGGACGGCGGCGACGCCGATCAGGACCAGCCCATCGACTTGAGTGTGGTCAAGTCCAGACCGCCGGCGGTGGCGGCGGCGGCGGCATGCGTACAGCTGCAGCCTGTGGACGAAACACGCTCTCACAACGGCACACACACTCTGTCTGAAACACAAACTCTATCCGACACACACACCGGGTCGGACACACACACCGGGTCGGACACACACACCGGGTCGGACACACACACCGGGTCGGACACACACACCGGGTCGGACGCACACACGCCTGCGCAGGAGGAGAGAGGCGATTCGCCGCTGCTGGTTTCTCACAAAGAAAAGACACGAGAGGAGAAGTTTCCCTCCTTCCAGCCTTACCTGGGGAATATAATCATCACAGACATCACGACCAACTGCCTCACTGTCACCTTCAAGGAATACGTCACGGCGTAGGACACACACACACACACACACACACACATACACACATACACACACACTCACTCTGCTGGATCAATGTACATCATATATATTTGTATTTTTGGATGCTTGAATGTACAAATGAACTTTTTGATGTTTGTTTTTTGTTTGGTTTTTTTGCATTTTGTAAAGCTCAGATTCACAAAGAAAACTCCTTTATTGCAGTATTTGCATATTTTGTCTTATAAGCCGATTATTTCTGGAGATTCTATCGCGCGCGGCATCCAATCCGACTCCGAGCTGCAAAATCAGACGAGCGAAACGACGGGACTTTGATTTACTTGTGTAAATATTTCTCACTTTTTTTCTATGGATGTACTTTGATCTTGGGGCCGTCGGCGTCTCGGCTCACGCCAACGGAGAGTTTCTGCTGAGTCGTGGGTAAAATGACACTGTTTACGAGAGAGAGAGAGAGATTTAAAGGACAAACGAAGCTGTTCATCCTGCTTCCGATGAGTTTAAATGAAGCAGCTTCCCGTCGAGAAACAGGATTTATACGTCGAATAAGACGAGAAGCTTTTAAAACGGGCGAGTCTTTGTGATTTCTGTTCAATTCCCGGCTTTTTCTTCCGCCATCAAATACATTAAATTTAATATTTCGGGGGTTTTTTTTTTGGTTGTTCTTGACTCGTACATCTTGAGATTTAACGCCGAGCACAAGCCACTTCCACTTAAACCGACGATTTGCAATCCTGTGACGAGTAATTTATAGGGGTTTTTTTCGCGTCAGTGCACCAAAACTGCCGGCCACAGGTCTGGTGGTCGATGTTTTCTTTGTGCAGGCAGCGCAGTTTTCACCTGCGGTCCGGTACGACGCGGTACTGGTGTCACTCGGGTCTGGTTTCCCAGCACTTTGGGCTCCCGGGGGCTTTGAACCGTCCGGCGCCTCGTTTCCCATCGCCTGCAGACTGAGGAGGCTCCCTGACACCATGCGCTTTATTATTATTATTATTTTTTCTTTTTTTTTGGAGTAATAAAATCATTTGCGAATGAACACTTTTTGAAATGTTTCTTTACACACTTGCTGTACATTTTTCCTCTGTAAAGTTTGAATGTTAGTTTGATAAAAGGAAGCGAATAATGTAATTTCAATGAGAGGAACACGTTTGAAGTTACTATGATTTATTCTTGTGTCTTATTTTGAAGTTTTGCTGTGATCCTGTGAGACTTCCGTGAAATGTTTTATTTTGAAATGCTGGAAATAATAAATGAGGGGTTTTACTTAATGTAGTGTTTATCTTTAGATTCTTTTCGGACTGACTTAACGTTCTAAACTTCGTAGCCACTTGTGAATAAAACATTTCACTTGACAACGGAAGTCTCACAGGATAACGACAAAACTTCAAAATAAGATACAAGAATAAATCACAACGACTCTTCAAACGTGTTCCTCTCATTGAAATTATGTTATTCGCTTCCTTTTGGTCAAACTAATATTTAAACATGTTCAAAGGAAACTGGCGCCTGCAGCCTTTCTTTGAAGTTTTTAACAGGAAGAGGTCGGTGTGACGATCCTGGATGGCTAACGTTACCGCGGAACGGGCTAAATATGTGCATGGCTCTATTTGTGGATGTGTGTGTGTGTGTGTGTGTGTGTGTGTGTGTGTGTGTGTGTGTGTGTATTTTCAGACGGCCATCATTGGCGGCCTGCTTCGGCCCGAGGTCAGGCCTGATTTACTGCTGCGTGGAGAAAGTTTATATTTATTCCAAACATGGACGACATAAGAAATGAAAAGCAGATTAAAAAATTTTTTTTAAATTTAAAGATTTTTAAAAAGCTGTGGTTGCAGTTGAAAAGGCCTCAGGTCTGACAGCAGATTGAAAGTGGACAGAAATTCAATGCTGATTAGACACGAGACAAACCGTGAAACATTCTGGACAGGAGACTTGGACAGGAGACAATGGACAGGAGACGAGGGACACAAGACGTTGGACAGGAGACGAGGGACACAAGACGTTGGACAGGAGACGTTGGGCAGGAGACGTTGGACAGGAGACGTTGGGCAGGAGATGTTGGACAGGAGACGTTGGACAGGAGACATTCTGCAGGTGCCGATGGACATGAGACGTTGGACAGGAGGTGTTGGACACGATGGACAGGAGGTGTTGGACACGATGGACAGGAGACGCGGGACACGAGACGTTGGACAGGAGATGATGGACAGGAGCCGTTGGGCAGGAGAGGATGGACAGGAGACGTTGGATAGGAGACGTTGGACAGGAGACGTTAGACAGGAAACGATGGACAGGAAACGATGGACACGTTGGACAGGAGACATTCTGCAGGTGCTGATAGGATGTTTTTCCATGCCGACTGATTCCAGAGACATTGATAAGAGCCGATATCAGAGGAGGACAGATGATCTCACCTCAGTCCACATGTCAACACTTTTGTGTGGAAGCTGAGAAACCAACCACAAAGAATTCTTTTTTTTTTTAATCTAATTTCCACTCAAACGAAGGAGCACCAGGCGTCTCTGCACTTCAGTGAATCAGACTTCCAGCTGTTCAGGAAGTGATGAAGGAGCCTCCTGAGCTTCATTTCCCTCTAATCATGTGACCACGTGTTTGTTTGTGTCACCGACGCTCCACGTTCCTCCTCCTCACCGTCGTCTGGAGCGAAATGAGGCAATGGAATGTTTCCCTCCACGTCACCGCTGTGGTAAGCAGGTAAACTGAGCCACTGAAATCCAGAAGTTAAAAAAACAGCGAACAGTGAAGAGAAGCTTCACATTGTCTCACTGGAAATGACTTTCTTTAGTAAAAACCTACAACTCACTCACTTTTAGTGTGACGCCTTTTAAAATGCTAGAATTTCTCATCCGACACGTGGAACTGAGGTTGTATTTTAATTTAGAACGTGCTTTACGAGTCCTGATGGAGGTTTTATGCCCCACATGGAAAGAACCTATATAAACATATAGCTTTTTAATATATGTGACATATATAAAATTGGCCATTTTCCTATATTATATGTACATAAATGCACATATATGTACACATATACGTGCATACAGGTACCTATATAGGTACATATATGCACCTATATGTTCTTCTTGCATAATTATTTTTTAGTTAATTCTTAGTTATTGCCTTGATAATGTATGACAGTTGCCAAAGTGAGATATGGGCTATATATATATATATGTGTGGAAATAAAGAAACAGTACAGGAGACCTATATGGCCTGTATATTCACATATGTGCACCTTAATTTTGCCTATATGTGGCATATATACGCAGCATATATGTGCATATAAACTTCTAATAGGTCTCATATATGCGCATATATCCTCCTATAGGTTCTTCCCACGTGCAGCGGCCGAGGCCAAAGGTCAGAAAGTCCGTCCGCCGCTCCAAACGCCTCCTGACGGACGCCGGAGCTGAACTGTGTCTTTCGGGTGGTTCGAGTTGGTCATTCTGACCCGCGGCTGCTCGCGTCGGGCGACAGAAGCCCCGCCGCCGTGCTCAAGGGTCTCGGCAACGGATTTCACTCGCAGCCACATTTGCTCTCGCTGCGAGCGCGTCAGAGGAAACCGAGAGGAGAGGAGGGGAGCAGATCTCCTCAAACCAGCATCTGCCCGCCGGTTTCAGCGGGGAAACGATCGAGATCCGCGCCTCTTCCGCCTCGATCGTCCTGCATTTCGACCGAGCGGCGGGGCGGGAGACCATTTCCTCCTCCGCAGCCCGGTTCCTGTTCCGTGCGCGTTTTAATGTGAGCAACGACGGAGAAAATGGCTGTCCTCTCTCTCTCTCTTCCCCCCCTTCTCTCTCTCTCCTCCATCCACTTTCTGCCAAACGCTGCTGCTGCTCTCCAAAAAAACTATTGCAAAAAGAGGCTGATTGCTGTGAATCTTCAGCAGGAAATCCCCGCAGGACGGGAAAAAAAAAAAACTAAACTGCCAAATACAACAGATTAAACAAGGTGGGGTGTAAAATTATGAGCCCGTGATTCTCTCTCTGCTCCTTTTTCTGCCAGCTCGAGCGTTATACAGGCCCATAAATCATCTTAACTCCGTGCGTAATTATACGCACGGAGTTATATCTAAATATATAATATATATAGTTCCTCTCGTGCGAGAAACTTCACTTTCACAGAGCCCGCAGGTGGCCCGTGGGACAGGTTTTGCAGACAAACGATACAGACAAACTTGAAAAGTAGATTTTTGTCTGTAACGCGCAGCACCGCGCTAATTGTCCCCTCTAACGAATCAGGATCTATTCATGCAGGACAAGAAACCAGACGGCTGACAGGCCGAACTGTGAATCACGCGTTTGATTCGGGAGCAGATTGAGTCTATTTCTGCCAATGACAACGAAGCCTTCTGCAAATCCACCGAACCGGACGATGATTCACTGCATTGGCGGAGTTCATTAGAAACTGTTTGGAAATATGATATTTGTCGGAAAATGGGACTCGACCCCACACGGAAAGAACCTATACGAGGATATATGCGCATATATGAAACCTATAAGCAGTTTATATGCACATATATGCCACATATAGGCAAAATTGAGGTGCATATATGTGAATATACAGGCCATATAGGTCTCCTGTACTGCTTCTTTATTTCCACATATATATATATATAGCCCTTATCTCACTTTGGCAACTGTCATACATTATCAAGGCAATAACTAAGAACTAACTAAAAAACAATTATGCAAGAAGAACATATATGTACCTATATAGGTACCTGTATGCATGTATATGTGTACATATATGTGCATTTATGTACATATAATATAGGAAAATGGCCAATTTTATATATGTCACATATATTAAAACCCTATATCATAAAACATATATGTTCATATAGGTTCTTTCCGTGTGGGACCAGAGCAAAGTACATTAAAAAAAGACTACAAAGTAAATCATACAATGCTATAAACTGTGCGGACCACCGAGGTCTTTCCAAATAATAAACGCGTGACCAAACTCGGAACCTTCCCGTCGCGCCGCGGCGCGGGAACGAGCCCGACACGTGACGCAGGTACCTGCGGCGGTTTCCTCTGATGGAGGTGATCACCTGTTGGCTCGTGTCTCTGTGCGGCTTGTCCGCCTGCAGAATCCCGCTGGTCTGTCTGGAAATTTAAAATGTCTTCATTTAAAACGAATAAAATCTGCGCGTAAAACCTTCAACAGACAAGTGAAGGCGTCGCACCGATTAACGCACGCGCGTTAATTAATGCTGAGTTTGGTGCGATTGTCTGGTGAAAAAAAAGATTTTTCTTATTTTTATTTTCTTTGTATCTGTCTGTGTTTTGCTCCAAATCTCACGATATTCATTCATTCGTTCATTCCCAAGGAGCGCAGCTTCGAACCCTCCGGCGTCGGCGCGCGATGCCGCGTTGGAGCCTCCTTTTGTTTTGTGGCCAGCGGGGTTTTTTTTCCCCCCGTGAAGATTTCGCGGCTTGAGCTCCGTCTTGCCCGGATACAAGCCAACCAATGGAGTTTAATCGGCGGCAGCGCTGCTGCACTGCAGGCGCGTCGAGACCAATCGCATCCAGAGTGTGAGACGCGTCCATCTTCCCTTCCTGTCTGCGCCCCGGAGTTTGGTTATAGCGGCTGCAAAAATACACTGGAGGGCAAAAAAACCCAACAAAACTACTAAACACCGCCGCTAAAGGCCTGGCGGAATCTCCCCCGACATTTATTTGCCCAAATAAGACGAAGCGCGGTCGTCGTCCTAAATGTGATATTTGGTTTGTGATTCTATTCCCGCCTTCTCTTCAGCTCAACATCCCAACAAACATGCATCTTCTAACATAAAGAAGATAAGCGGTTTGTTGTGTTGTGTTCTGCGTGAGGCCGCTTCGCTGTCTGGACATTTAAACAAAAACAAAAACCGCAAATTGCGCGTTGCCTTTTTCACGTTGAATTAAGGAGAAAGCCACAGTAACGTGGCTCACGCGCAGCCTGCGTGAGAATAAAACAGACTTGAAATTCACCTGCACTGAAATGGCTTCCAGGGGGAACGCGGCGGACGGGCGGGTGCGGATCCGGCCTGTGCGGAACTCTGAAGCGGGATAAACGATCTGGGAAATAAATCTAAAATATCAGCAGGGTGTGACACTGCGGCATCACGTGAGGCCTTTAAGACAGAACATATTCTAGAGAAGAAATGTTGTGATTTGATTAAAAATAACAGTAAATCTCGGTGTGATTATATATAATCACTGGCCTTATTCATTCACACTGAGATTGACGCTGACGGAGGGTTTTTTTGTGTGTTTTTTTTTTGGCCCGAGTTGAATGAAAACAGAAACTGAAAAACTTGACTGACTTCTCTTCTCTCGTCCTCGGATGTTTTCACCAAATGTTGAATTTTCAGTCCCGCTTGAGCCAAACCAGAGCCTTTTAAACACAATTTCTCTATTTATGCAGCGCAAATTAAAATGCAGTTACATTTTTGTCACTCAGCGAGGACGAGTCCAATACGGAAAATATTTTTAATTTTTTCAAAATTTGGTTTGAATGGAGGAGCAATGCTTTGACTGTTGATTAATAAAGCAATTAATACTTCAACTGGTATATTCTCATAGACCTTTTCTGTTTGATTTCTTAATTTCGCGTCGATTTAACTAGTTTATATTATCTGGCCATTAAGCAGACCTACGTAAATTAATTTCAAAATGTAAGAAAAACGGTGTAAATGAGAGCACTGGGGTATACCAGTAAATATGCAATTTTTCGTAATTGATAGAGAACTCAATTATTCTCCTCCCAGAGATAATTGAGATTTTTTTTTAAACAATTAAACCAGATTATTATTATTATTATTATTATTGGTGTTGTTGCTGTTATTCAATTCTTTAAAAATATTAATTAACAGACCCTTTTTTTTCTGCGTCACTTGTTTAAAAAAAAAAACTGAACAAATTTACTGGGAGCCAAGTTAAATTACGCGTTTCTGGATTTTCGGCCACTGAAGCGTTTCTGTTTGAGACGCAAAAATTACAAACTGGACTATTTTCTGGTTTATAATCAGCTGCCAGGTTAAATCTTCCAAATTCTGGAGAAAAGACGAATTTTTCACTGCATCTTATTGTTTTTTATTTTAAATCAACATTCCCTCAAATTCTTCCCATAGTCGCGTCATTTGTTGTTTTATCAGATTTCTATTTATTTATTGTTTTAAATGTCAGAAATGGACGCTTGACCTCCATGAAGGGAAAGTAAAGAATTTTACGCCTGTACCTAAAGATCTATCGATCTTTTGGCACGTCACGTGCACGTCACGCGCACGTGACGTTACCGTCGACCGGGCACGATTTGTTTACGTCTGTTGTTGTAAACAAACGCCGTAACGTCTCGCGCCGTGTTGTTTACGTCAATAATAAAACAGAAAAGGAGAGGAAAAAGCAAGCAGCGCGAGGCCCAGTTCGATCAAACCGCCTCCTTATTTCCGTGTTCAGTCTTAACGACAATGACGCAACCGTGAATCCGCGCGACGTTTCCCACCGCCTGCTTTTAAAATTATTATTATTATTATTATTATTAAAGTGGTTGAAGTGACCCCCCCACCCCTCCTCCTCCTCCACCCCCCCACCTTGAAAAAAATAATAATAATAATTCACACAGACGCAAGCTCCGCCCCTCACTTAGCAACCGTGAGCACGTAGCAACGTCCGGGCCAATCGGCGCCCTTCGAGAGTTTCCACCGACTGCCGTTGCCTGGCAACGGCGTAGAGAAAAAAAAAAAAGAAAAAGAAAAAAAAAAAAAAAACCCTGCGCGCTGACGTACGTTCTGTACTTGAGTATTATGGTCTGTCGGGAATTCAGAGTGGCTTGTTGCTAGCGTTAGCGTCCGCCAGCTAGCGGGAGCAGCAAGCGGGGTAAACATGGAGCTGTCCGCCGTCGGGGAGCGGGTGTTCGCGGCCGAGTCCATCATCAAGCGCCGGATTAGGAAGGTAGGGGCGGCGCAGCACGTCGACGTTCCCCCGCCGGAGCGGGGCGACGCTCCGCGGCGGCGGCGCGGCGCGGCGCGGCGGCGGCTACACCGCGAGCTAACCTGTTTGTTTCTGACGGCTCGCAGGGTCGCATCGAGTACCTCGTGAAGTGGAAGGGGTGGTCTCCCAAGTAAGTCCCGCTCACCCCCCCCCCCCCCCCTCCAGCCCGCTCCCTCCCTCCCTCCCCCCCCGCATGCTTCACCGCCACGCGCCGCACCGCGGCGGAGCCTGCCGCGTTAGCCGCGACACAGCTAGCTGCACGGCGGGATTAAAACCGAGGCGAACACACACACACACACACACACACACACACACACTGACTGTGGTTCTGGCCGGGTTCTGCAGGTACAGCACCTGGGAGCCGGAGGAGAACATCCTGGACCAGCGCCTGTTTGTGGCTTTCGAGCAGAGGTGAGTCGGTTCCGGTTCTGATCCAACATGTCCAATCAGATCCCGGTGTCTTAACTCTGCGTGTGCGTGTGCGTGTGCGTGTGCGTGTGTGTGCGCGTGTGTGTGTGTCAGGGAACGGGAGCGGGAACTGTACGGGCCCAAGAAGAGGGGACCGAAGCCCAAAACGTTCCTGCTCAAGGTGAAAACATCACGTCACACAATAATAATCCGGTTCGATGCACCTGTTGGCAGGTTAATTAATGTTAATGAAGATAATTATGCTCATTTCGAGGAACTATGCACCTTTGTAAAGGGCGTGTGTGTGTGAGAGAGAGAGCTTATGGGAACATGTTGACCCATTTAACCCTTTAAAAGCCACCGAACTGCTTTAAAATGAATTTTAATTGAAGTTGAATTTTTTTTTTATTTCCAGCATTATAGTCCCTCTATTGACCCCTGGAGAGTTAGTGTCATATTATAACATGAGTTGAAAAAAAGTTGAAATGTGGAAACGAAGCTTTAATGGTCACGCTTATATGAAGAAATGTTAAAGTTATTATTATTGGTCAAGGGAACGCGGATAAATGTTTGTTTTCCAGGATCCTCCATGGTTCCCGAGGGG
>NC_137652.1:3035296-3096595 GCF_963422515.1 Blennius ocellaris | reverse complement strand
GGAGAAGGAGAAGAGGCCACTTCCTGTACAGACTTTGTGAATTTTCACTATTTTGCAGTTACAACTTAACTAGAATGTATTTTTCTTCCACTTTTCTTTCTCTTCCTGCCGCGGCGCTTTTGACGTCCCCGGTCCCTGGATGGAAAGTTTCTCCATTTGAACTGATTAGACTTCAAGTCCTGTTCAATCTGATGAAATCCTATTTAAAAAGAAAAAAGAAATAAAATAAACTCAAAGCACTTTGAATTGAAAAGTATTAAAACTAATGTGTCTAACATTTCTAATGAACTAAATCACTTCAGTTACTTTCTTATCAGAAGGTGCATTTAATGACATCTTTCAGTTTATTGGGGTTTTTTTTTTTTAAAATGTGCTTCAAGCTTCGATGTAACGGGATAAGAAGTTGGTGTCAAATTGCTTTTTAGAGCTTTTCAATAAACCATTTGAAGTTTCTCACTTTGGCCTCATTTTTCCACTTTTTATTGAGTTTATTTTAAGACTTTGAATGAGATTATTTAAAACCCTTCCTCGTTTTCAGGCTTGTTTTTTTTATGGCGTTTTAATTTTTTATTTTTTTTTATGTTGCGGCTTTTTTGTATAACAAGTAAAAACACTGAAAGGCCGCGCGTCACGGCGCAGAACCACGTTTCACATCTGCGTCACTGATGGTTGATAATATCTGACGATAGATTTATTTTTTGTTTGTTCTGCAGGCCGCGGGTTTGACTTTTACCCTGAAATCCCTTTAAAAAGTCTCAAACCTTACAAAAAAAAAAAAACATTTAAAGCGCAGTTCGTTGTTTTTAACGCCACTGATTGTTTTAAAACTTTAAAATGCAATCACGCAATTAGACGTCTTATTTTTTTTACATTCTTAATTTTAAAGGTTTATATCGTGACCTCGTCCTGAAACTATTTGAATTGATGTTCTGAGTTTCTTTAAATGCGTAAAACTGCGCAGATGAGCGTTTGGAGGCCCTGATGACGCGGCGCTCCTCTTCCACCACGCAGGCCCCTGAAAACCACTTTTTAATAAATGAACAAGTCTCCTTTCTTTATCTCAACTGCACAGCTAATAAAAACATTTTTTTTCTTATCTCTATTCGTGTTTTATCTCCAAAAGAGGAAATGAAGAAAACGAGACACGCTTTTGTGATGAAACGTCATTAAATTAATGATTTTTTTTTTTTTACAATGCTTGATTTTAGTTTTATTTCATGTTTTTTTTCTCTCCAACGTGTTTTTTTAACGACACGAATCAATTGATTATTAATTATTTGTAAGACACACAACTATTTCATTCAGTTTTAGGTTTTGATGGCGCAAAAATAGAGAAACTGCTTATTAAATATGAACGAGCAGCTTCACGCATTTTCATTTAGCGGAAAAATAAATGAGAAAAATACAGATTATAATCGTTTTTTTTTTATTTAATTCACACAGTGACGAAGTCGTCACGTGAGAGGAAGAAATGAAAACAGCGAAGAAACGAGATTAATGATCGTTACACGAGAAAGAAAGAAAGAAAATATAGAGTTTACATTTTGTTTTTTTGTTTTTTTTTTTATTTTCTAGCTCCCATCGTTCAGTCCGTGTTCAGTCATCCGGGGTCGTTTTCTGCAGGACAAATCAAGAAAAAAATAGATTTAAATATATTATAAAAAAATAATTCAAACATGCAATATGAATTAAATTTTTTTTGAGTCAAGTGGAAAGACATTTAGTCATTCATTCATTAATTATGTCTATTCGTCAAATGAATTGAATTATAACTAAAGCGTCAAAACATGAGCAAGGACATTAAATATGAATTGTTCCAGTCACACAGACGTTTTACACCAGAAGGTTTCGTGTTGAGATTTGAGTCAATTTCTCTCATAATTATTTGGTTCAGTTAGAATGATGGCTCCATTTCACCGGTTCGACCCGCTGTGATTAGTCTCGTTCTGCATAAATTCAAGATCTGGGCAATATTTACCATCTTGTATTAATGAAACTCATCGATCTGATTTTTCTTTAACTGTCTACATTTTCCTCAAATTCTAGGGGGAAAAAATCCTTATTTTATTTGAAGATATTGTCAAATTTAATTGATATTCAAAGTTCAAATTGGTGTCAAATCCACATATATGAAACGTTCTTTTATTTTTTTTTATAGCTCAATTAAACGATTTTTTTATCGTTAGTATAAGTTTAACTATAATAGTCTATATAAACACTTTAAAACTCATTTTACCCAGTTTCATTCTGAGTGGGCCGAACAGGTAAATTAGTCCCATAATGACTTTTTGGTTTAAATTTAAAGAGTAAACATGATGCAAATGTCAATGTTTTCACAAGAAAAAACAATTAAATGACTCAAATCTGAACAAGAAGCTAATTTTATACCGAAATGTCCAGGAAATTTGATCCTCAAGTCCTGAATTCACTGACTGGGCTGTGTGTGTGTGTGTGTGTGTGTGTGTGTGTGTGTGTGTGTGTGTGTGTGTGTGTGTGTACCTGTATATTCTTATACTTTCTTCAGTCAAAATGTTGAATAAATACTAAACTTTCACCAACGTTATTTGTCACACTGCTTCATGTATTTCTACTATTTGCTGTCACCTTTCACTTAAAATGTAAAATCCACTTTCTAAAAGTTCTCCAGCAGTAATAATCGTCTCCACATCTGGACCGACGCCCCAGAAGAAGAAAGTGTGTCCTCTCTCTCCCCGGCTTGTTCCAGGTTTTAAAAAGTGTGTTGCTCCAAGCAGCCAATCAGAAATCAAACCCTATATAGTGTCATCAGGGGGTTCAGCCAATCACAATCAAGGTAGGCTCCTCCCACAAATCAGGCAGCTCTGCTCTGGCACATGGCGCCAAGAGAGGAAGTACTTCCTTCCTCTTCCCATTAGATGGTCGTGTGTGTGGGCGGAGCCAGTCCAGCTCACACAGACACAGCAGATTCTGAATGCAGCTCCTAGGATCCGATATTCAAATGGAGGGAAAATCAAGTTTGAATATAATGTTTCTGGAGAGGAAGTGTTGAAAAGCTGAATAATATGACTCCTTTAAAAATTCACCTCAATGTAAATGAATGAATTTTGAACTTTTGAGTGTTTTTATCATCTGATGTGTTCTTTCTTTATCTATTTTAGTTTTAGAGAATCCAAATTATTCTTCACATGAAGCTTCCTGAACCGAATAATGATCAGTTTAAAACTCCATTCTTTACTTTTGGTTTTGACTTTGGCCATAGGAGTAAGAAAAGAGTGGGGGGGGGGGGGCGAAGGGGGGGGGGGGGGGGGGGGGGGTGTCTCTTCCTCCGTTGCAGTTTGTAAACCTGCTTCCTGGGGGTTTCCTGTCGACCCGGAGAGACGTTACTAATCCAGAAACTGCTGCTTTCATAACGAAACTAGACTCAAAACATGACTGGAGGAGGGTTTTGGTCACGACCCCCCCCCCCCCCCCGAAGACACGCCTCCACCCGGCGGGAGGAGAGGAAAGGAGAAAAGGAGTGAGGAGCATTGTGGGTGAGGATTGTTGTGGGTGAGGAGCGTTGTGGGTGAGGTGCATTGTGGGTGAGGTGCATTGTGGGTGAGGAGCATTGTGGGTGAGGTGCATTGTGGGGGAGGAGTGTTGTGGGTGAGGATTGTTGTGGGTGAGGGGCATTGTGGGTGAGGAGTGTTGTGGGTGAGGACTGTTGTGGGTGAGGGGCATTGTGGGTGAGGAGTGTTGTGGGTGAGGGGCATTGGTGGGGGAGGAGTGTTGTGGGTGAGGAGCATTGTGGGTGAGGATTGTTGTGGGTGAGGATTGTTGTGGGTGAGGATTGTTGTGGGTGAGGAGCGTTGTGGGTGAGGTGCATTGTGGGTGAGGAGCATTGTGGGGGAGGAGTGTTGTGGGTGAGGATTGTTGTGGGTGAGGGGCATTGTGGGTGAGGAGTGTTGTGGGTGAGGACTGTTGTGGGTGAGGGGCATTGTGGGGGAGGAGTGTTGTGGGTGAGGAGCATTGTGGGTGAGGATTGTTGTGGGTGAGGAGCGTTGTGGGTGAGGTGCATTGTGGGTGAGGAGCATTGTGGGTGAGGTGCATTGTGGGGGAGGTGCATTGTGGGGGAGGAGTGTTGTGGGTGAGGATTGTTGTGGGTGAGGGGCATTGTGGGTGAGGAGTGTTGTGGGTGAGGACTGTTGTGGGTGAGGGGCATTGTGGGGGAGGAGTGTTGTGGGTGAGGAGCATTGTGGAGGATTGTTGTGGGTGAGGATTGTTGTGGGTGAGGATTGTTGTGGGTGAGGAGTGTTGTGGGTGAGGGGCATTGTGGGTGAGGAGTGTTGTGGGTGAGGACTGTTGTGGGTGAGGATTGTTGTGGGTGAGGAGTGTTGTGGGTGAGGGGCATTGTGGGGGAGGAGTGTTGTGGGTGAGGAGCGTTGTGGGTGAGGATTGTTGTGGGTGAGGATTGTTGTGGGTGAGGATTGTTGTGGGTAACGACCTTCCTGGTCCTCAGACCGGCGTTCCATAGTTGCGGTCACAGCGGGGGGCACAGTGGGGGTTCAGCCAGTGCTCCAGGTTGGTCTCCTGGGCCCGCTGGTCCAGAGCCTGCATGTGGAGCAGGTGCTCCTGCACAGGGGGGTGGAGGAGGGTGGGGGGGGGGGGGGGGGGGGGTGGAGACCCGCATCAGTGACAAACTCTCGTCTTCAGATATGAGAGGAGAGAATTAATATAAGATCAACTGAAATCATCTTAAAGTAAAAGAGAACAGCCGATGGTGGAACTTATTTGGAATAGAATAGAATAGAAACCATATCAATTAAACAGGACAGAATCTAATAGATCAATTTCGCTTCTATTGGAGAGGAGAGTAGGAAAATATTAGTTTCACCAGTTTGACCCCAGTTTGACCCCAGGTTGACCAGTTTGACCCCAGTTCTACCCCAGGTTGACCAGGTTGACCAGTGTGACCAGTGTGACCCCAGTTCTACCCCACGCTGACCAGTTTGACCCCAGTTCTACCCAGTTTGACCAGTTCTACCCCAGTTCTACCCAGTTCTACCCCAGTTTGACCAGTTTGACCCCAGTTCTACCACAGTTTGACCAGTTCTACCCCAGTTCTACCCCAGGTTGACAGTTTGACCCCAGTTCTACCCCAGTTTGACCAGTTCTACCCCAGTTCTACCCCAGGTTGACCAGTTTGACCCCAGTTCTACCCCAGTTTGACCAGTTCTACCCCAGGTTGACCAGTGTGAGGTGTCTCTGTCGGGACCCTTTACCCTCATGGGCTCGTCAGGATGTCCCGGCTTCATCGGCCTCTCCTGCCTCTTACTGCGCAGCAGCTGCTTCGCTAAACTCTCCTTGATGACCGGGTTAGCGTCTGAGGACGACATGAGATGTGAGACATGAGAGGTGAGACGTGAGACGTGAGACGTGAGACGTGAGACGTGAGAGGTGAGACGTGAGACATGAGACGTGAGACATGAGATTTTTTTTACAGTATTTCTGCAAAAAAATCAAATTGTTGCTGAAACAAAAACATCTGTTCTAAATTAATGCATTTGATTGATGCAAAACAAAAAATCCTGAACAGCGGAAACAAAAGTCATTATCGCAGTTTTCCTTCTTTTTGCCGTCGTGTTTCCGGATGTTTCTCCAGCTGCTCCGAGCCTCGTCCTCCAGGAAGCTGCTGATTGGCTGATGAGACAAACCTTCCTGTGAGTGGGAGCTGTGTTACAGTGGGGCTGTTTACACACACACACACACCACACAACACACACACACACACACACACACACAACACACACACACACACACACACACACACACACACACACACACACACACACACACACACACACTCCCTCTTTGGGGGCCGTCTGTTTGGAGGAAGGTAACAAAGTGTCCATTCACCCTCTGGGCCTCCCGGGTGGGGGGGTGGGGGGGGTGGGGGGGGCTCTGGGCTGAACCTGACCCAACGTGACCCAGCAGGGTCCAGCCTGGAGGGCCCCCCTCTACTGCTGGAGGCTGCCGGGGGTCTAGCGGGGGTCTAGTGGGGCTCCTGAGTCTCACTCGACAACGTGGCACAAACATTCCTGAACCTTCTCCAGATGTGTCGAGAGAAAAACTCGACCAGTTGTTTATGCAACATAAATCAAATCACCGACGTGAAACTGGAATTTTTAAATAAAGTGCATCTGTTGAAGGATCGATTATAAAAAAGACCAAGAAAAGTCCAGTCAGATGGAGACGAGCTGCTTCCTGCAGCGACGACCAGAACAAACAGAACAGAAATGATGTTTCCTCTCATTTCAGAGTTAAATGTCCTCCGATGCCGCTGGATCAGAACAACAACAACAACAACAAAGTGTCAGAGTCGCTCACCTGCATGGACGGTCAGCAGGACCAGGCAGAACACCAACACCAGCAGCTTCGTCATCGTCTTCATCGCTTCCCTCCACCAGTCCTTCTGCACAGGAGAGGCTCTGGAGGAGGACGATGTACTCCTCTTCCTCCTCCTTCTCCTCTTCCTCCTCCTCCTCTTTCTACTCCTCCTCCTTCTCCTCCTCCTCCTCCTCCTCTTCCTCCTCCTCCTCCTCCTCCAGAGGCTCTTTATTAATTCTTGTTATATAAGGATAAATACATCAATGTACAACTATTACAATTAAATATGGTAATATTTTCACTTGGCCAGTGGAGTTGAATCGGGTTGCAGTTCGTAGATTTGGCCACTAGATGGAGCTGAAAGCAACCGCAGAGAATTCTTATGATTGAATCAGAAATCATAAAACTTTATTGGCATCGCAATAAAACCGCGAAACTCTGTCCGTTGCGATCAGACTTCTTGGAGCAGCAGATAATTAGAAGAAAATAACATTTTGTGCAAAAACAGCATGAAGACAAATCAAATACCAATCTATATCTGTGTATAACGGCTATAAGATTAGATAAGATAATCCATTAATAATCTCACAGAAGGAGAAATGTAGTGTCACAGCAGCAGCAAAGCGCGATAGGAGCATAAAATCACACATTTTACAGGATAGGGGAATAAAAAAAAAAAAATCACTCGGTACACAATAAAATGTGGTAAAATATATTAACAGAAAGTGAATCCAAAACAGTTAGAAAAGTAAGTAACATAAGGGTAGACATGATTTTCTTGCACAGTAAATAAATAAATTATTATTGACCAGAGGTAGAAGGAAGTGTCTGGCTTGTGGGTGTTTGTGATCTATATAATATAAACTTGACTCAATATACGGTTTTCCCACCCTCTGTTTACCTGTGGGACATTGATTTTTAAATAAATAAATAAATAAATAAAATAAGTTCCGTCAGCTATGAGGAGTGCGCATGTGCAGTGAAGTAAGACTCAAAGCGATAAACTCGGTGTTTTACTTCCTTGTTCGGTTTTGGAAAACGGAACAATTAACGGTTTATCTCTTCGTTTGAAAATGCACATTAAGAAAAAATGGGATCAAGAGGTCATTGTTCAAAACTCTTTCTCTTCGGGGATAATAACAATAATAATAATAATAATAATAATAATAATAATAATAATTTAACATTCCCGAGTTTTTAATTCTTTGTTTTTAAGTATTTCAACAAGACAAACGTTTCCGGTTTGTTTCGCTCGTTCCCCGGAAGTGCGCGCGTCTCACTTCCGGTGTGGACTGAACCATCTCACCCCGCTGTTCCATCTTTGTTTACAAGGCTTCCCGTCACCGCTCGGAGCTCCGTCGTCTCGTCTCGTCTCGTCTCGTCTTCCCGATCGGGTTGTTGTTTTTTTTTTTTTTTTAACGTTTTCCTCCACAAACCGCAGCCGGACCGTGACACGATGAGTTCCGCGGTGAAACGCGTCGTTCCTCCCCGGCAGAGCCGCTCCCTCTGCGGCGCTCGGGTCTGATTTCCGTTGCTTCGCATCCCGCAGGATGTGCGGGGAGGGCGGCGACGGCGGAGGTGGTGTCGGTGGCGGTGGGTCCCGGGAGGACGGCGGCGGCGGCGGCGGGTCGCGGGAGGAGTGGACGCTGCTCTTCTGGACGTCGCTGGCCGTCGTGGTGCCGGTCGTCATCACGCTGTGGTGCAGCGCGCAGCGCTCCAAGCGCCAGACGCACATGCGGGACTTCTTCCGGCGCAGCACGCACGGCTGGCGCTGCACGGACCTGTTCAACAAGCCCACCTACTGCTGCGTGTGCGGGCTGCACGTGCTGCGGGGCGCCTACTGCGACTGCTGCGGCGTGTGCGCCGACGAGCGGTGCCTGCGGCGCGCCGACCGCTCGCTCCCGTGCAAGGACATCCTGGCGCCGTGCGGGACGCGCGGGGCCGCCGCGGCGCCGCCCCCGCACCGCTGGGTGCGGGGCAACGTGCCGCTGGCCAGCTACTGTGCGGTGTGCACGCAACAGTGCGGGACGCAGCCCAAGCTCTGCGACCTCAGGTAGCGTGATGACGTCAGACTGGGCTTTAAGCGTCACGTGTCAATATTTACTAATAACTAATAATAATAATAATACCTGCTTTACACGGTTCTGTACTTCTGTGAGTTTATATGGAAGTAAAACTGCCATCAGATTCTGAATTCGAATTTCTAACTCTGAATTTTTTTAACCATCGAAATCAGACTTTGAATTTTAAAAGCTGTCGAATTTCAAGTACGTATCCTTTTTTGCTTCTGATTTTTTTTTCAACATCTAAAAATATTCAGTGTGTAAAAATTCAGCTGCAAAAAAATTCAGTTCTAAAAAAATTCAGCTGCAAAAAAATTCAGCTGCAAAAAAAAAATCAGTTCCAAAAGAATTCAGCTGCAAAAAAAAATTCAGCTGCAAAACAGCTGAATTTGTTTTTACAGCTGGATTTTTACACACTGAATATTTTTAGATGTTGGAAAAAAAAAAAAAACAGAAGCAAAAAAAGATACGTACTTGAAATTCGACAGCTTCTAAAATTAAAAATCTGATTTCGATGGTAAAAAAAAAAAAAATTCAGAGTTAGAAATTCAAATTCAGAATCTGATGACCCAGTTTTACTTCCATAAGTTTAATTTAACTCCATATTCTTCTCACAATATATGATGAGCAGATCCCTGGGGTAATAGATTTACTCTTCAAAGTTTGCTCATATGAAACAAGAGAAATGTGAATAAACAAGAGTGAAGTGATCTGACACTTTTTTAAATATAAAACATATCATATAAAACTTTTTCAATATAAAAGCAGTTTTTTTCCAGCACGAATTTGAAGTGACTAATCTTTTATTTCCAGTCTCTTTAATCTGATGGATTAAATACACCCCCCCCCCCCCCCCAGTACAGACCTCTTTTCCGCAGCCGTGAAGCTTAAAGCCGAGTTACCAAACAAATATGGAACAATAATCCCAAAGCCTGCATGTTTAATCCACCCCCCCCCCCCCCCCCCAGCATTCCATGTTATAATGCGGCCGTAATTCACTTCAATCTGCTGGAATTTACAATCTGTCATGTTCTCGTATGGAGGAATTGTAGGGATTACCTGCAGCGTGCAGCTATTTTTACTTCACCTTTGTTCATACATGAAACTCCAGTGACACAAATTCGCAGGAGGAAAAACAAACAAACACAAACTCGCATAATGAAAAATGCAAGGACGCGTTTCAGAAAGTGCAGCGGTGTGACGTTTCCATGGAGACGGAGTCTGGGTTTTTTTGTTGTTGAAAAAATTACCTTTCCAGTGACTCCAGAGCTCCGTTGCCATGGAAACACAACAACGGTTGACGGTTAATTTAAAAGAGGAATTTTAACCGATTGGAGAATTTAACGGAAGTTGATGAAGAAAAACGCCATTAACTCTGATTTTCTTCTCCGAATGACGGAGATGTTACATTTAATCTAGAAAAAGCAAACGTACGATCAGAGGATGGTCACATAGACGATCGCCAGTCGGCTTTGAAAAGGACTTGTCTTTGTTCAGCAGCAGGAAACGCTCTTCAAACCTGTTTATTCCCGTTATATCTTGTATTGTCTGGTTTTTAAAAGTCGTATAAATCACAAGTGTAGACGAACACAAAGAGCTCAAACTAATTCACACAAACTGGCAACAGAAAGTCCAGCTGTCAGGTCGTCCCGTTGCGGAACCGTCGTACGCCCTGGTGAAAGACGTGAAGAGAAGCGATGGCGTCCCACGACCGGATCGGCTCGTGTTGTTCAAACTGTCCCCCGAGGACCTGACCGCCGTGTCGCTCTGACTCGTCCAGGTGTGTGTGGTGCCAGACCACGGTGCACGACGACTGCCTGGACAGCCTGGCCGACGGCGACGTGTGCGACCTGGGCGAGTTCCACAGCCTCATCATCCCACCTCACTACCTCTACCGGGTCAACAAGCTGCGGCGCCGACACCCCGACGAGTACAGCAAGGTCAGTATGTCCTCAGCCCTTTGGGCCCGTTGGTCCTAGGTCAGTATGTCCTCAGCCCTTTGGGCCCGTTGGTCCTAGGTCAGTATGTCCTCAGCTCTTTGGGCCCATTAGTCCTAGGTCAGTATGTCCTCAGCTCTTTGGGCCCATTAGTCCGAGGTCAGTATGTCCTCAGCCCTTTGGGCCCATTGGTCCTAGGTCAGTATGTCCTCAGCCCTTTGGGCCCATTAGTCCTAGGTCAGTATGTCCTCAGCCCTTTGGGCCCATTGGTCCTAGGTCAGTATGTCCTCAGCTCTTTGGGCCCATTAGTCCGAGGTCAGTATGTCCTCAGCCCTTTGGGCCCATTAGTCCTAGGTCAGTATGTCCTCAGCTCTTTGGGCCCATTAGTCCTAGGTCAGTATGTCCTCAGCTCTTTGGGCCCATTAGTCCGAGGTCAGTATGTCCTCAGCCCTTTGGGCCCATTAGTCCGAGGTCAGTATGTCCTCAGCCCTTTGGGCCCATTAGTCCTGGGTCAGTATGTCCTCAGCCCTTTGGGCCCATTGGTCCTAGGTCCTTAGCCTATCCTTGCCACTCTGGGGTTTCTGTGAAGTTCCAGGATGACGGTTGTCCTTGTGGTCTTCCCGTAGCTGGCGTCGTCCTGTGGCAGCGGCTGGACCCCGGTGCTGGTCCTGGCGAACACCCGTAGCGGTAACAACATGGGGGAGGCTCTGCTCGGGGAGTTCCGTACCCTCCTCAACCCGGTCCAGGTCAGTGTGCAGCTTCCCCCTATCCTCAGGTCATCAGAGGTCAAAGGTCACACTCTTCACTCCAGAAACACGTTGTTGGACGGCAAAGTGTCCAACAACTTGTGCTTTACAGTGTTTTTGTTGGTCAGATTACTTTCATCTTTAAAGTACCGAAGGATTCGACCGACCGTCATCTCAAAACCGCAAACAGAATCATTTCCTTCCCTCTCGTCCTCCAGGGAACAAAGTGATGGACTTCCTCTTCCTCTTCCTCCAGGTCTTCGACCTCTCTCAGCTGCCCCCCTCCAAAGCCCTACAGCTCTGCACCCTCCTGCCGCCCGGCAGCGTACGTGTTCTGGTCTGTGGAGGCGACGGCACGGTGGGCTGGGTGCTGGACGCCATCGATGCCATGAGGCTGAAGGTGACGCACACGCACACACACACACACACGCACACGCACGTGTCCCCCCGCCTGTTGACGTCCTCTGTCCGTCCTCCAGGGTCAAGACCAGTTCCTCCCGAGAGTCACCATCCTGCCTCTGGGCACCGGGAACGACCTGTCCAACACTCTGGGCTGGGGCGCCGGCTACGCCGGAGAGATCCCGGTGGAGCAGGTGCTCCGGAACGTCCTGGACGCCGAGGTGGTGCAGATGGACCGGTGAGCTGGATCTTGCTGCTCACAGGGGGGGGTTAAAAGGCTCTCAACATGTCTGACTCTTTTCTCCTCCGTCATCTTTACGCTATCGTCCAGGTGGAAGGTGCAGGTGGCCTCCAAAGGTCTCTACTTCCGAAAACCAAAGGTGAGTCTGATTTCAGCGTCGTGGGGGGGTGGGTGGGGGCGGCTTCATGCCGACAGACTTAAAGCTTTGCACTCTGTAGGTTCTCTCCATGAACAACTACTTCTCCGTGGGTCCCGACGCTCTGATGGCGCTCAACTTCCACACACACCGCGAGAAAACGCCGTCCTTCTTCTCCAGCCGCATCATCAACAAGGTCGCCGCCGCCGCCGCCTCGCCGTCTCCTCACCACAGACAACGAGCTGCAGGAGGAGGGTTCTGACGGGATTCTGTTTGTGCTTGTTCCCGTCCAGGCGGTGTACTTCCTGTACGGCACCAAAGACTGCCTCGTGCAGGAATGTAAAGACCTGGACAAGAGGATCGAGGTACGACGCGACGGGCGGCTGCGCTCGTATTCACTTTGGAAGACGGGCGGCCGGGCTCGTCTTCACTTTGGAAGACGGGCGGCGGCCGGACTCGTCTTAACTTTGGAATACGGGCGGTGGCCGCGCTCGTCTTCACTTTGGAAGACGATATCTCAGTGTGTGTGTGTGTGTGTGTGTGTGTGTGTGTGTGTGTGGCAGCTGGAGCTGGACGGAGAGCGGGTGGCGCTCCCCAGCCTGGAGGGCATCATCGTCTGTAACATCGGGTACTGGGGCGGCGGCTGCCGGCTGTGGGAGGGGATGGGGGACGAGCCCTGCCCCCCGACCCGGTGAGGCGCCTCGCCGCTTCTGCTGGTGTCGCTTCGCAACGAACGGGCGAGTTTTAACCGGAGTCGTTCTCTTCCTACTCCTCCTCCTCCTCCTCCTCCTCCTCCTCCTCCTCCTCCTCCTCCTCCTCAGGCTGGACGACGGCCTCCTCGAGGTGGTCGGGGTGTTCGGCTCCTTCCACTGCGCTCAGATCCAAGTGAAGCTGGCCAATCCAGTCCGCCTGGGACAAGCACACACTGTCCGGGTGAGACACACACACACACACACACACACACACACACACACACACACACACACACACACACACACACACACACACACACACACACACACACACACACACACAGGTTATACGAGCATTCATGAATAGAAAATGGGAATTCTATAATTTTTTTGTTTGCATTCATTTGCATTGACCTTCTTTTTATTCAATTATTTAATAATGGACTTATTTAATATTTAAAATCTTGAATTGTTCAGCCACACAGATATTCAAGGTGCTCCAGGAAGGAGTTTCCAGTACCGAGAAAGTTTTTGTGTTTTCATCTGCGTCGTCTTTATTTCTTTATTTGTAGTTTATCTGTTTGTATGGATGCGTTTTTATCAACTTTTCGCAAAAACTGAATTTTTTTAGTTGTTTTAGTCTTTTTTTAAATGATGATTTGTCGTCATCCGAGGACGAGTTCATGAGATTTTGGGACATTAATGTCTCACCGCTTCCAAATAAATCCCAAAAGACGACAACAACAACAACAACAAAGTCCAATACAAAGCGGATGAGAGAAGAATTTAATTGGTTCACGTTTAAAATCTATTTATCACAACAAATATCAATATTGTTGGAATATATTATTATTTAAAAAAAATGTTTTGCTTCTTTTTCCCAACTTTAATATAATAAACCAACTTTATTTTTAACTGCCCTCCAGCGTTTTCACCTTTGTTTGTTTATTTTTAATATAATTTAACTTTGCTGTCAGAGTCAAGTTCACGAGACGTGTCCCATGGAGTGACGTCCCTCCGTCCTTTGTGTCCCCAGCTGGTGCTGAAGAGCTCCACCATGCCGATGCAGGTGGACGGGGAGCCGTGGGCCCAGGGCCCCTGCTCCGTCACCATCACCCACAAGACGCAGGCGCTCATGCTGTACCACAGCGCCGAGCAGACGGACGACGAGTCCAGCGCCTCGGAGCCCGAGAGCCCCGCGCCTCGCCGCTCCACCCCCCCGCCGGGGCCCGCCTCCGCCCAAGCATGACCCCGCCCCCCATTCACCCTTCCCCCTCCTCCACCTTCCACCCTCCCCCACCTCCACCCTAACCCCTCCTCCTCCCTCCCCCTCCACCCGCCCCCACCTCCACCTCCACCCTAACCCCCCCTCCTCCCTCCTCCCTCCCCCTCCACTCTCCACCCTCCTCCATCCTCCCACTCCACCCTCCCCATCCACTCTCCACCCTCACCCTCCTCCACCCTCCCCCCTCCTCCCTCCACCCTAACCCCTCCTCCTCCCTCCCCCTCCACCCTAACCCCCCCTCCTCCCTCCCCCTCCACCCGCCCCCACCTCCACCTCCACCCTAACCACCCCTCCTCCCTCCCCCTCCACTCTCCATCCTCCTCCATCCTCCCACTCCACCCTCCCCATCCACTCTCCACCCTCACCCTCCTCCACCCTCCACCCACCCCCCCTCCTCCCTCCACCCTCCCTCACCTCCGCCCTATCTCCCCCTCCACCCTAACCCCCCTCCACCTGCCCCCACCTCCACATCCACCCTACCCCCCCTCCTCCCTCCCCTTCCACTCTCCACCCTCCTCCATCCTCCCACTCCACCCTCCTCCTCCCCCCTCTTCCCTCCTCCTCCCTCCCCCTCCACCTCCTCCACCCTCCCCCGTTGCCATGTGACGTGTGAAGCTGATTTGTTTGCACTGATCGTTCGTGCCATAGACACTCCATTATTTTGAAGGGGCTGGTTTGATGAAACACAAAGATTACGTCGTTAAATCACCATTAAATCAGTTATTTTGTTACTTTTTCCCCCGCAGCTTCTTTACTATCTACTACCAATGGAAAGTAACTAGTTACTTGGGGAAGTAAACTCCAGTGTTTCACGGCCTCCCTAGAGGTTTTAAAGTGGTGGATTATAAAAGTGTCTTAAAATCCCCAAATTGTTCTGATGGATTGTTGAGAATTCGTCAGAAAATGTTGCTTCTTTCAAGTCTGGACGTTGTTTTTTTCTTTGTTTGTGCAAATTACTGAAAGTTTTCACTTGGTCGCTCTAATCTGGGTGTTGGAGGAGGAAGATGCTCTATAATCTGGATGTTAGAGGAGGATGATGCTCTATAATCTGGATGTTAGAGGAGGAAGATGCTCTATAATCTGGATTAGAGGGGGAAGATGCTCTATAATCTGGATTAGAGGGGGAAGATGCTCTATAATCTGGATGTTAGAGGAGGAAGATGCTCTATAATCTGGATTAGAGGGGGAAGATGCTCTATAATCTGGATGTTAGAGGAGGAAGATGCTCTATAATCTGGATGTTAGAGGAGGAAGATGCTCTATAATCTGGATGTTAGAGGAGGAAGATGCTCTATAATCTGGATGTTAGAGGAGGAAGATGCTCTATAATCTGGGCGTTAGAGGAGGAAGATGCTCTATAATCTGGGTGTTAGAGGAGGAAGATGCTCTATAATCTGGATGTTAGAGGAGGAAGATGCTCTATAATCTGGATTAGAGGGGGAAGATGCTCTATAATCTGGATGTTAGAGGAGGAAGATGCTCTGTAATCTGGATGTTAGAGGAGGAAGATGCTCTATAATCTGGATGTCAGTTGAAGGTCAAACTGCTGTAACTGTAACCAAGTTACTAATATAAAGAGTAATCAGTTACTTTCTATCACTGCTGGAAGCAAAAGCTGATGAGTTTTTCTCCCTTTGTTTACATGTTTGTTGTTGCACTGTGTTTTCGCACTTATACGCCGACGCCCAGGACCCAGATTACACACGACCTCGTCCTCGTGTCTCACCCCTCAGTGGCCACTAGGTGGCACGCCGTTCCACTGCAGGCAGGACCAGTTCAGGGCCGTGGCGCCTTCAAAGGCCAGATATTTTATTGTGGATTAAAATATATCCGTCTTCCTCGTAGGCGGGAATAACAATATTTATTATCTTTTGACAGGAACACCATTTTTAGTTGTAAATCTGATCTCACGTCAGTGTGAACCTGCTTTATTCACTCACGTCGGCCTCATTTCTCACAGATTATAATCCCGGAGCAGATTATTGTGAGTAATCTGGTCTGGTCTGCTCAGTCTGAATGTTGGTTGATGCTTCGCTGCTCGTGAGGCTGACCTGGGATCAGTCTTCAGCCGTGTGATGCCTACGCTTTAGAGATAGAGAATATATATATAGAAATAAAATATATGAATATAAATGTGCACCTCGTCCTCGGCAGGTAGACAAACCTTGACCTTGTTGACCTCCATGTTTACGTTTGTGTTTCATGCATTAGAAAGTTCAGTTGTTTGCAAGTTGTTCACAGGTTGTTTGCAAATTGTTTGCAAGTTGTTTGCAGGTTGTTTGCAAGTTGTTTGCAAGTTGTTCACAGGTTGTTTGCAAGTTGTTCACAGGTTGTTTGCAAATTGTTTGCAAGTTGTTTGCAGGTTGTTTGCAAATTGTTTGCAAGTTGTTCACAGGTTGTTTGCAAGTTGTTCACAGGTTGTTTGCAAGTTGTTCACAGATTGTTTACAGGTTGTTTGCAAGTTGTTCACAGATTGTTTACAGGTTGTTTGGAAATTGTTTGCAAGTTGTTTACAGGTTGTTTGCAAGTTGTTTACAGGTTGTTTGCGAGTTGTTTACAGGTTGTTTGCAAGTTGTTTGCAGGTTGTTTGCGAGTTGTTTGCAGGTTGTTTGCGAGTTGTTTACAGGTTGTTTGCAAGTTGTTTACAGGTTGTTTGCAAGTTGTTTACAGGTTGTTTGCAAGTTGTTCACAGGTTGTTTGCGAGTTGTTTGCAAGTTGTTTACAGGTTGTTTGCAAGTTGTTTGCAAGTTGTTTACAGGTTGTTTGCAAGTTGTTTACAGGTTGTTTGCAAGTTGTTTACAGGTTGTTTGCAAGTTGTTTGCAGGTTGTTTGCAGGTTGTTGCAAGTTGTTTACAGGTTGTTTGCAAGTTGTTTACGGGTTGTTTGCAGGTTGTTTACAAGTTGTTTGGCTCATTTCTTTAGGATTTGCATCCAAAACATTTTTTGGTTCCAACTCCGAAGTGGGAAACTTCCCAGTAACTCCCTGAATTCCCAGTTCAAAGCATTAAAAACCCGCGGCGACGTCGTTCAGGTCGTCAGACTGACCAGCAGGACCTTCTGGAGGATAAACTTCATTCATTTGTTAACACTGAATTTTATATTTTTATTTTTTAAACATTGATTTTCCTTTCCTGTGCATTGGAACATCTTATTTTTCTGTGAAATGTTTTTTTTTTTTTAAATGCGTGGCTCCGACGTTCTCGTGTTTTTAAAAGATGTTCTTGTTCAAAGGGTTAACCGGTGGAACGCTTTGAAATGATAACTTTGTGGTTTTCCTGTGTCGTCTGCAGCAGCTTGTTTCCTTATTTTAATGCTTGTTTCTTAATGCTGGAGAAAAAGCGCACCCCCCCCTCCTCTGGCGCCCCCTAGGGGAGACCCCTGATTACAATTGTTAGAATTAATGATGGGAGAAAACGAGCTTTTATTGAGAAACAATCATGTTAAACATTGTTTACAGAAAGATGGTAAATTGGTGTGAAAAGAAAACCAAACAGATTTTGATTGAAAAATGAATGTAAGGAATTGATCTTTTGAATTTGAGGACGTTCCCATAAATATTTTCATATATGACGGCGTGTTTGTGTTTTTTCTTGAATCCTTCATCAAAGGCTTTGTTCTTTAAATTCATTCAGACGAAACATTGATTATCACGGGTTTAATTCTAAATATAAAGAATTCCATGAAAAACTGTGGATTTACTATTTGAAGTCCTGCCAACATGGAAAAAAAAAAGACAAACGTACATAAAATGAATATAAATATAAGTTTGCACTGATTTGTGTTAAAGATGCATTTTCAGTATTACTCTACACATTTGACATTTTATTAAATAAAAATCATGAACTTTACTCTGATATTGTCCTCCAGCAGGATTCTACAGCCTGAGTCATGTCTTTAATGTGTGTGTGTGAGACAATCCTTCCTGCGGATCGTCACAATAAAGCGCAGAGAAAAGTCAAGCCAGTGAGGCAGGCAGTACCCTGCTTCTCCTCAAGGGGGCGAACCTGAACTGAACTTTGGCCAGAATCTCCATTGAGTTTTGTTTTTAAATAAGATGGCAGTAAGAAAAAAATTACTAATCTTTTGGACTAAAATAATATAATCACTAGAATTTAAAGTTTGAAAAATAAAATTTTTACTGAAGGTTAAAATTAAATCTCTATACTTTAATGAGTGTACAATAAATATGAACAGCGTGGACACAAGAAGGCTCTTTCATCTCTATAAAAGTTGCGTTCTTTGTGAACATGAGGTTTTTATTGCACTTCCTGCAGCCTCTTTGCTCACACAAGTCATAAACTGATAGACGCTACAGGATCACGAGTTCCGGTCTGCAGGACTAAACCAGGAACCTGTTACAACCCGTACCACCCTCATTACTGCCTCGTCACACCAAATATGATCTATACGGACCCACAAAACCCAAAGTGATTATAAAAATTATTCTTGCAAAGAATCTGGTTGTTTTGAGAAAGATCTCCGCGTTTCCTGGATTGAAGGATTGACGGGTACCAAAAGTGGCACCGGGTCATCCTTGGAACTCAAATTCAACTAAATGACATAATTCTTTATGAGACAAAAACAAAGATCAAAGATCAAAGATCAAAGATCAAAGATCCCCCCCCCCCACAACACATTCCCGTCTGGATCAGAGAGTAAAGTTCCCTGCAGACGCCATTTTTGAAGCCGCAAGAACAAGACAAAATTTCGGCAGTGACGTCAGCCAGCTGTTCACACTCCGCCCAACTTGCAAGCCACGCCCCCTCACAACAGGCCACGCCCCCTCACAGCAAGCCACACGTCTGAAGCGGCATTTTAACTTTTTTCAAAATTTGTTTTTGCGCGAGCTTCTCGTGATGCGTTCAGGTGCATCATGACATTTTAACGAGCTGCGGCGCTCAGACAGTCGCGACGTCAGGAGCTAATTATGATTTAAAATATGACTGCTAGTGATTAGCGAGTTGGAACGTGCCGAAGTCTGAACATGCGCCAAAACAAATTTGTTCGGCCAGAAGGAACTCGCCGACGGAAATGACGTCATTTCGTCCGGCAGCCCCGCCGCGCTGCCCAACCTTCGTCTTGTTCTTGTGGGGGACGAATCGTCCCGAACGAGGCTTCGAACGTCTGAAGAAATCTGCGATGCGACGCGGCTCAGGCACTTCGCAAGTTGCAGAGCGTGACGGTTGCGTCGCTGGAGAAGAGCCAGAAAGCCGGGTAGACGGCTTCGGTGAACGGAAACACGAAGGTGTGGAAGGGGTAGGCCCTGTCGGCGACCCTGAACAGCCTGGCCGTGCCCTCCTCGTAGTCCAGCAGCACGCCCACGCGCCGCGCGGTCACGCTGTCGATCGGCGTCTCGCAGCCGTTGTGCCAGGTGGACGTCCTGTCGTTCAGCCACTCCACGCACCACGACTGGGTGTTCCGTCCCAGCCGGCTGTAGGGGCCCTTGCGTTTGATGCTGCCGTACGCCAGGCCGACGCCGACGTAGCCGGGGCCGGGGCCGCTGAGCTGCACCTCCCAGTAGCGGCGCCCTCCAGAGAAGCCCTCCGTGGCGAGCACCTGGGTGCAGACGTCGAAGCGCTGCGGGCAGTCGGGGTAGTCGGCCGGCGCCGCCGACACCGACGCCTTGGTGAACGCCTCGCTCAGCGCCACACGCTTGTGGGCCGTGTAGGGGTCAAAGGTCAGCGTGACGCCATCTGGAGGAGACAGGAGAGACGACGGGCACTCAGACGACAAGCCGGACCCCCCGCCCCGCCGGATGATCTCCAAGAAAGAGAAGCTAACTTTCATTTTAGCATGCTAATGCTAATGACAACATTAGATACGTGACACTCACGCTTCAGAAGCTCGCTTCTCTTCTCCGGCCAAGTCAAGGAACTGAAGGGATCTGAAGGAACGTCTGGAGGTTCTGCGACAAGAGAAGAAGAAAAATGACCTGCTGAAGCTCCGGGGAGGAGGAAGATGCTCTATAGTCTGACCTTAGCTCCATTTTAAGAAACTGATTTATGATCTCCAAGAAAGAGACGCTGATTTTCATTTTAGCATGCTAATGCTAATGACAACATTTGATACGTGATGGGTTAGGGTTGTTACGTGATATTTAGTTTAGTCAAACTACACGCTATTTGTTTGTTGGGTCAGTTCAGGCTCCCTACTTTGAGCCGGACGCCCCCACCCCACCCCCCCACAGGGAGCAACGGACAAAAACAGACACTCACGCTTCAGAAGCTCGCTTCTCTTCTCCGGCCCACTGAAGGGATCTGAAGGAACGTCTGGAGGTTCTGCGACAAGAGAAGAAGAAAAATGACCTGCTGAAGCTCCGGGGAGGAGGAAGATGCTCTATAGTCAAACTACACGTTACTTGTTTGTTGGGTCGGTTCAGGCGTCCTACTTTGAGCTTGGGTCCACTGCTCCGGTTTGGGGGAGGGCTTCGGGGGAATCTGACTCCACTGCGTCCCTGAAGGGTCAGAGACAGAAACAATGCGGCTTCCAGTCGACGACTACACCTACACTACACCTACACTACACCCCTGCTCCACCCTTGACGAACCATTTGTTGACGTCTCACCGTATTCCGGCTGAGCTCCGGGCCGCGGCCTCAACCCCGCTGGTGGTTGTGGTCTCTCACCTGAGAAACATTTCACAGCCCGTTCACACAGTGACCGTTCCCCGTGGAAACACAGAACCTTGGTAGTGTCGCCATGGCAACGAAGCTCAGTAACAGTAACAACAGTCCAACTCGGTCGTCCGCCCGAGAGAAAGTCCGGTGATCTCTCACTGGTCGTGTTCGGAGTGCGTGGTTTCATTACGCAAATAAACAACAGCACCCACTAGTGGCCAAACGTGAAAACTACATCGTTTTCAAGTGTTTCCATGTAAACGTGAAACTTTGCGGAAACATCTGAGAACTTGTAGTGTGTGTGTGTGTGTGTGTGTGTGTGTGTGTGTGTGTGTGTGTGTGTGTGTGTGTGTGTGTGTGTGTGAAATCAGCTTTACTCACCAGGCAGTTGTCCTTTAACATACGGCCTCACGTACGCCTGGTGTACAAAATGAGGGTGGTAGGGGGGGTGGTCGGGGTGGTAGGGGTGGGGGTTGGGGAGTTGGGGGTGGGGGAAGTGGGGGTGGGGGTGGAGCAGTGGCGGGACGAGTGGACGACCTGGACTTTTAGACCGAATCCGATTGTTTTTCTTTGCCGCTTCTGCAACAGACGAGGAGAAATGAGGAGTGACTTTATGACGTCATAAACAATCACGTGTCAGAACGAGACTGAAGTCTGTGTTTGACACAACCTGAGCGGAGGAAATGAAACTTACGGATCCAAACATTCCAGTTCACGTAACTGTCGTACAAACCTGCCGATTCACAAAATCCCATTTAGTTTGAACTCACCAGGTTTGGGCTTTGATCCGGTGCTTTCATTTTTTTTCAATCCAGAGGAATCCGCTGCTTTTCCTCCTGTGGAAGGTCAATTTATTTATTCATCATCCAATCGTCATTTTACCTGTTGTCTAACTATAACTGTTTCACACTATTAGTCACATTAGTGATTAGTCACACGCCACACCGTGTGCTCCAGGGTGTCCAGTGACCTGGAGGGACGTGGACAAGAAAGCACAGGGAATCGAACCGTCGACACCTGCAGATTCACACGATTCCGTTTACTTTGAACTCACCAGGTTTTGGCTTTGATTCGCTACTTTCAGTTTCAGTCGATCCAGAAGAATCAGCTGCTTTTTCATCTGTGAACATGTGTAAATTAGATTATTTTTTTGATTTTTCTCATTCAATCATTTTATGTAACTTGTTTTACACCCATACACGCGAAACGAAAGAAAAACATTTTAAATTTTAAAAAAAGAGAAAAGTCCCGATTCATTAAATAAACCAATCCCTGACGTGGAACTAAAGAAAACAGGAAAGACCAGTTTTCAGTCATGACATTGTGTAGTGCTGCCTGTTGACTGTGACGGCCTGATGTGTTCCACCCTGGACACGTCAGCAGCCTGATGTGTAACAGCAACGCAGCAATAAAGGCTATTTTTATAACCCCGATCCATCACAATCACTGGGAGTCACTCCGTAGCGAACCCGTGACTGTGGTCCGGCGCAGCGTCGTCACGCTCGGCGCTCAAACGTAGTGTTTGCACACTCGTCAAAAGGAAAATAAGACACAGCTGGACGCGGGGCAACACATTGACCGTGTGCGAGATTATTCAGAGAAAACGGGGACGAGACGGCACGTTTATCCAGACCGACTTGTTTTCATCGATAAAACGTCTGCAGGAATCGACGCATCGGAAACCAAGACCTCGTTTCCATGGCAACTTTTTAAGTTTCCCATTTTCACCGTGACGCAGAATCACCGAAAATGTGGACGACAGACCAGAAACATCTGGTTTAGGTGAACCAGGTTCCTGGTTTAGGTGAACCAGGTTCCTGGTGTGGATGACAGGCCAGAAACATCTGGTTCAGGTGAACCAGGTTCCTGGTTCAGGTGAACCAGGTTCTCGTGTGGACGACAGACCAGAAACATCTGGTTCAGGTGAACCAGGTTCCTGGTGTGGACGACAGACCAGAAACATCTGGTTCAGGTGAACCAGGTTCCTGGTGTGGACGACAGACCAGAATCATGTGGTTCAGGTGAACCAGGTTCCTGGTGTGGACGACAGACCAGAATCATGTGGTTCAGGTGAACCAGGTTCCTGGTTCAGGTGAACCAGGTTCCTGGTGTTGACGACAGACCAGAATCATCTGGTTCAGGTGAACCAGTTTCCTGGTTCAGGTGAACCAGGTTCTCGTGTGGACAGGACCCTGAATCCGACGTGAAGAGTCAGAAGAGTTTACCTGGCTTCGGTAAGGTGGATCTGGCCTCGACCGGCTGGTTCAGGATCTCCTCCAGACTCTCCTTCAGGCCGGAGACAAACGCCTGCGCGGCCTTCAGCTTCGCCGAGTCCACGGCGACTCGAGGCACGTGGGGTTCAAACTTTGTCACTTTCGGCAACTCGAACGACGCCTGTTGACGAACACGTCAACTTTAACGTTGTCCGGGACTCCAAAACCTCCGGAGAGGCAATAAAGCCGGTCCCCACCTGTAGGAACTCCATGTCCTGGCACCGGGCCAGCAGGCCGTCGACCGTCTCCCGGCCCGCCGCCATCTTCTCGATGTTTTTCGACAAGGTCGTCGCCGTGTCCCGGAGCTTCTTCTCACCGGTCTCCAGCTCGCGGTCCACCTCCCGCTGGGCCTCGCGCTCGTCTTGAGCCAACATGTCCTGAATCTGCCGGTACGCGGCGGCGAGGGCTTTCTTTTTGTCGCTTGCCTCCTCCTGAACGTCAACAACAAGTCAAAAATTTTAAAAAAACAGAGGAAAGATGCTTCAGAAACATGTTTTTTTTTTTCTTTCACATGTGAAGGAGGGTCAAAGTGTGAACGTGACCTTCAGCTGGCTCTGCTTGTCGCTCAGTTGACTTATGATGGCGTTGGTCTTCTGAATCTTGTCGTTTATTGAACTCAACTTGTCCCTGAAGTCAGCCTGCGGAGACAAACCCGGACCCGAGGGACCGGGGGAGGGGAGGTGAGGCGGGACGGACAAGGTGTTGACGTCCGTCTCGACGTCACCGATGGACGTCAGGATCAACGTCTCGAATGTTTTGGACCGAAGCGGTTCCGTGAACATGTTGGTCAACTGTGACTCAATAGAGCTTTAAATTGATGGGTACCGACTTGTAGGTCACTCTCATGTCCCGCACGGACCTCCGTAGGAGGCGTGGCCTGAGGCCCTCAAATTCAAGTCGGTGGGAGTTTTTGAAAAACCTTTCACGTTCCGTCAGCGCTGTGTCATTCACACCAGAATTGAAGTAAAACCGGGTTCCGGCTCGGGGGCACCTGCCGAGTACCACCTGAGATTTTCGGGTGGATTGGTTAGCTTGCGGCCTAGCATGCCCGTTAGCATGCTAGCAAACATTGTCCGATTGAGCTGAAATTTGGTGGGTGGCCTAATGGGGGCGCTGCGGTCACGTATCACTAGCTAATTAGCTGGTTTTGACGCCGTTTCTTTCAAAATAAAAGTCATTTAAAAAAAAATGACTTGTAACATTAGTATTTACTCTTTTAAACCCGTCCCCCAGAACCCTCGGTACTGTGCAGCGTCTGCAGGACCCACCTCCTTCAGGCTCCTCTGCTCCTCCTGGGAGGTGAGGGAACACCCCTTGTGCTCCTGCTGGAGGCAGAGGCTGCAGATGCTGCGCTGGTGCTGGCTGCAGAACAGCTCCATCAGCTTGTGGTGGTCCGGGCAGATGCGCTCCGTCAGGTCCGCCATGGGCCGGCCCAGCTGGTGGAGGCGGAACACCGGGTTGTCCCGGTGGGGCCGCAGGTGCTCGTCGCAGAAGGAGGCCATGCAGGTGAGGCAGGTGTGCGACGCCTCCGCCTCCATGCACGTGTCGCAGCGGATGACCGCCACCGCCGCCTCCTCCCTCTGGGGCTTGACCTCGGTTTGACCTCCGCCCAGGCCGCTCCTGGTGACGAAGGTCTCCACCACGGCGCTGAGGACGGTGTTCTTCTTCAGCTCGGGCCGGACGGGGAACACGGCGCGGCACTGGGGGCAGCTGTAGGAGTCCTTCCAGGAGGACAGCAGGCAGTCCTGGCAGAAGTTGTGTCCGCAGGGGATCGTCACGGGACATCTGAAGGGGCTGAGACAGATGCTGCAGCTCAGCTCGTCCTCCAGACTCAGCAGGGACAGCTCGGGCGCGTCCACGTTCAGATGGGCCATGATGACGACACGCCGGGTGCGATCGGGGGCCGAGACACTCGAGCTCTTTCGCGCTGCAACAAGTCACACCGATATTAAATCAATAGTGTTAAAAGAATATCAAATGACGAGTTCACCGGGAAACTGGGAAGTTTCCGGTAAGAGAGGAAGTTTGGAGAAACTTAACAGAGAACATCTGTGATCCGCAGTAGAAAAGAGTTTATCACCGGACTGAACGCAAAATACTGTCATCTTACATGAAGCAACACTGGAAATAAAACCCCGGATTTGTTATGATTATTAGAATTATCCACTGGACAGCGTTAGGAATACTCCATTTGTGTCTAAATAGATTGACTCTCTATTAGTCACTGTGTAGTATTTTAAACTTCAATAGAAAAGAAAAGAAAAGAAAAGAAAAACTTTAATTAACCCCAGAGGGAAATTCTTCGTGGCGTTGCTCCACACAGAAATGAACACACGAAATACAATATCAATAAAAATAAATAAATAAATAAAACTGATAAATTGCGAGTTACTTTCGGTACAAACTTGTCCAGGATGAGATATTTCCTCTGCGCAAAGAGAAATCGGGACTAAATGGAAGTGATCAGGTTTTTCCAGGAGCGCAGGACTCGAGGCTCTTCGGCAGAAACGAAACTGATCGTTTCCTCTTTTCCAGCAGCTGTTATCTGAAGACCGCAGCCGTTTTAATGCTCCAAGTGCCGATAAACACTGAAACGACTCCCTGAAACCAGCCGACGGCCTTTAAAACGACTTAAAAGAAACAAATAAATATATATATTTCAGATCTAGGACAGCAAACAGAGTTCACGTCTTACCTTCTTCCAGGACCGTCAGAGTCTGACTGCCAGCTGATCTCTGTGGGAGGAGCTTCACTGGAGGGGGCGGGGCTTCACCTGAAGGGGGCGGGGTTAATTTAACTACATGAAGGTAAATTATTTCCATATAATTGTGCAAAACCACCAAGAAGTGATGTTTTTTTCCTTTGTGAGAGCGCCACCTGCTGTTAGTGTGGATGATCAGTTTGTGTCTGGAGGAATATAAATAATATAAATATATTAGTTTGCCTCCTTTTTTTAATATGAAGCACTTTGTATATGAAGGAACAGAACATTTCTATAATAACAATGACACTCTGGATTTAAGGAGTATTAATATCCGTGTATAAAGCTGAAATCCTTCAGGGAAGCATCAGGGAAACTCTGGTTTGCAGGTTGCAATAGTATAAAAATACAAATGTTTTATTTCACTGGCACATTCTGGAAGCTTCAGGTTGAAAACCACTGGTTTAACTCGTTTAGCAATGTAGTATTTAATTAAGAAAGTCTCACTATACACAAGGTATTTTATACTATAAATTACTGCTTACTTCTTATAAAATAAATAGAATTTGCGGAGATTAGTGAGTTTGATCTGAGCCAACAGGATTCTAATGGTGACAAATGGTGACACATTTTCCAAACGTCTTTAAGCTGCAACGAATCAGGAGACGAAAGCTTTTATTGGCAAAATACATGCAAACATTAAAATACAGTCAGAAAAAACACTTCATAACCTAAACAAGCAGCTCAGGACTGTCTGATGTTGCAAATGATGCAACGATTAACTTCAGATTCAAACTTTAATCAGAATTCATGAACCGAAATGTACAAAATAAAAAAGAAATCATACATTACTTTCTTTTTTTATAAACAGACACAGAAAGAAAAGAAGCCGTGACGGCGGCAGGTCTGACGGAGGAAACGAGTCAGAATTAACAGTGAAGTACAATTAAACTGAATCTGATCTATTAGTTTAGACTCTGATTGAAAGTTTCACCACATCAGAAACACGAAGGATTCATAGTTCACATGCAGATTTACTGGAACGTAACCTGAAATAAAACTCCACACCTGAAGCCCGGAGGAGGAGGAGGAAGAGGAAGAGGAAGAGATCTGACAACACTGCAGCGTTAAGCTCCTCCCTCCTCCCTCCAGGAAATCAGTTCTGTATGAAAACCGATTCACTAAAACAACCCGTCGCACGAATCCACGTGAGGCCGGTGTGAAATTACCAGCCTCCGATGCCGAGTCGCCGAGGACGACGCTTCACGACGAGGCTAGTGTCAAACTACAAAACACTCGGCGCTGCAGGTCGGCAGCCTCGGCTCAGTTTGAAACGTTTCATCAAACTATATTGTGAAACTTTCTGACACGAGTCGGTTTGAGGACAAAACGCCCTCCCCCCCCCCCCCCCCCCCCCCCCCCCCCCGAGGAAACGATCCTCAGTACGTGGGTCATCCCTCCCCCGTGGAGTCGGGGTAAATATCAACCGTTTTTCATGTGGAGCCCAGAGAAGAACTAGTATTAGTTTTCTGTACAGGACACATGAGCAGGAACTGGAAACAAAACCAATCCAGGATGAACTACATGACTCCACCTCTCCTCAGTGAGGATGAACTACATGACTCCACCTCTCCTCAGTGAGGATGAACTACATGACTCCACCTCTCCTCAGTGAGGATGAACTACATGACTCCACCTCTCCTCAGTGAGGACGAACTACATGACTCCACCTCTCCTCAGTGAGGATGAACTACATGACTCCACCTCTCCTCAGTGAGGACGAACTACATGACTCCACCTCTCCTCAGTGAGGACGAACTACATGACTCCACCTCTCCTCAGTGAGGATGAACTACATGACTCCACCTCTCCTCACTCAGGATGAACTACATGACTCCACCTCTCCTCAGTGAGGACGAACTACATGACTCCACCTCCTCACTCAGGATGAACTACATGACTCCACCTCTCAGTGAGGATGAACTACATGACTCCACCTCTCAGTGAGGACGAACTACATGACTCCACCTCTCCTCAGTGAGGACGAACTACATGACTCCACCTCTCCTCAGTGAGGACGAACTACAGGACTCCACCTCTCCTCAGTGAGGACGAACTACATGACTCCACCTCTCAGTGAGGATGAACTACATGACTCCACCTCTCCTCAGTGAGGACGAACTACATGACTCCACCTCTCCTCAGTGAGGATGAACTACATGACTCCACCTCTCAGTGAGGATGAACTACATGACTCCACCTCTCCTCAGCGAGGATGAACTACATGACTCCACCTCTCCTCAGTGAGGACGAACTACATGACTCCACCTCTCCTCACTCAGGATGAACTACATGACTCCACCTCTCCTCAGTGAGGACGAACTACATGACTCCACCTCCTCACTCAGGATGAACTACATGACTCCACCTCTCAGTGAGGATGAACTACATGACTCCACCTCTCAGTGAGGACGAACTACATGACTCCACCTCTCCTCAGTGAGGACGAACTACATGACTCCACCTCTCCTCAGTGAGGACGAACTACAGGACTCCACCTCTCCTCAGTGAGGACGAACTACATGACTCCACCTCTCAGTGAGGATGAACTACATGACTCCACCTCTCCTCAGTGAGGACGAACTACATGACTCCACCTCTCCTCAGTGAGGATGAACTACATGACTCCACCTCTCAGTGAGGATGAACTACATGACTCCACCTCTCCTCAGTGAGGATGAACTACATGACTCCACCTCTCCTCAGTGAGGATGAACTACATGACTCCACCTCTCCTCACCCAGGATGAACTACATGACTCCACCTCTCCTCAGTAAGGATGAACTACATGACTCCACCTCTCCTCAGTGAGGATGAACTACATGACTCCACCTCTCCTCAGTGAGGATGAACTACATGACTCCGCCTCTCCTCAGCGAGGATGAACTACATGACTCCACCTCTCAGTGAGGATGAACTACATGACTCGACCTCTCCTCAGCGAGGACGAACTACATGACTCCACCTCTCAGTGAGGATGAACTACATGACTCGACCTCTCCTCAGCGAGGACGAACTACATGACTCCACCTCTCCTCAGCGAGGATGAACTACATGACTCCGCCTCTCCTCAGTGAGGATGAACTACATGACTCCACCTCTCCTCAGCGAGGATGAACTACATGACTCCGCCTCTCCTCAGTGAGGATGAACTACATGACTCCACCTCTCCTCAGCGAGGATGAACTACATGACTCCGCCTCTCCTCAGTGAGGATGAACTACATGACTCCACCTCTCCTCAGCGAGGATGAACTACATGACTCCGCCTCTCCTCAGCGAGGATGAACTACATGACTCCACCTCTCCTCAGCGAGGATGAACTACATGACTCCGCCTCTCCTCAGCGAGGATGAACTACATGACTCCGCCTCTCCTCAGCACTTCCTCACTTTCCTGCTTCAGCTCATAAAAACACAAAGTCAGTTAAAGAGACACGAGCGCAATTAAAAACAAGAGCGTATGACTCCTGCTGCTCTCTTCTCTGTACTGCGACGCTGGATTTCCTCTTATCGGGACAACGTCAATATTAACCCTTGGGTTTTCTTCGCTCGTTCGCTTGTCCCCAGGATAAATCGCCATGGTAACCGCTCTTTAGCCCGGCGGACGCGTCTTATTTCCGTTCCCTCGCTGCGCCGCCTTCTATCCTGCAGCGCTCGCCAACGGAGGAATTCAGAATCGCACCGAACGCCGTACGTCTTTATTGCAACCGAAGAGCTTCGCCTCGTTGAAACGTTCCAATACGTCGAAACTTTCGCCGCCCGGCTACACGAACGGAACCGAGGCACGGAAACACTTCCTGCAAGTGACCCGTTCACCCGCCGACACCCGTCACGTAGATTAAACCAACATAACCTGCTAATCTCACACGACGAGAAACGAACAAACCCTGTTTGTTTTTTTAAATCAGGTGACTGTGACACACGAGCGTCGCCGTCAGCGGCTCGCAGCCTGAAAACACGTCGTCTGTTTCCAAAACAATCCGAGACGCTGCAGCTCAGGACGTAGTCTAGAAACCAGAAAAACGTTTGACGGATATTAAAGTACCGACGAGGAGAAACGTCTCGTCGACTCGGCTTCGTTTGACCCTCAACAATAATCACTCCTTTACTGCGATCTACTCACATAGATCTACATTTGTTCTACTCGTGTCACTTATTCAAAGTCAGATGTTTAAATTTCTTTCATCTTTCAAAAGGCGGTTGCCAGCTTTGATGTTTACATCTTTAGCTTGAGGTTTACGTTCAAGTGTCTGGGATTTCTTTCAATAAAGTTTGGATTGAATGATGAACAATCTTACGCGATAACATTTAGTCCCAAACCAACTGGTTTTCCCACAACAAAAGACGTTTGACGGAGCATTTAAAAAGGCTTTCAGGCTCATTTTGTAGTTGCAATTACAAATTTCCCAAAATAAACCATTTTACTGCAGGTGTTCGCCTCCTTTTATTTATTTATTTTCATTAGTTTCTCTTGAAAGTTTATTCCTTTGAAAACGAAGCATTTAAAAAAGGCTTTTGGACTCATTTTGTAGTTGCAATTACAAATTTGCAAGTGTTCGCCTCCTTTTATTTATTTACTTTCATTAGTTTTTCTCTCTAAAGTTTGTTGTTCCTTTGAAAACGAAGCATTTAAAAAGGCTTTTAGGCTCTTTTTGTAGTTGCAATTACAAATTTCCCAAAATAAACCATTTTACTGCAAGTGTTCGCCTCCTTTTATTTATTTGCTTATTTACTTTCATTCGTTTCCCTCCTCTAAAAGGGGAAAGAAACGCCGCGTCGCCACGGTTACCGGCGCCGGCCCCGCCCCCCCCCCCCCCCCGTCCCCCTCAGCCCTGCAGCTTGCTCAGCACCAGCGAGGAGCCGCTGGAGAAGATCCAGAAGGCCGGGTGCACGGCCTCGGCCACCGGCAGGACGAAGGCGTGGAAGGGGTACGCCCGGTCCGTCACGTTGTAGAAGGTGGCCACGCCCTCGCCGCAGTCCAGCAGCACGCCAACGCGCCTCGGCCCCGGGTTGGCCAGCACCGCCTCGCCGCCGTCGTGCCACGCCGACAGCTTGACGTTGAACCACTCCACGCACCACGACTGGGCGTTGCGGCCCAGCCGGCTGGCCGGACCCTTGCGGTCCATGCTGCCGTACGCCAGGCCCACGCCCACGAAGTTGTTGCCGCTGAGGCGCACCTCCCAGTAGTGGCGGCCGCGGGAGAAGCCCTTGGCGGCGAGCACCTGCGAGCAGACGGTGAAGCGCCGCGGGTCGTCGGGGTAGTCGGCGTGCTGGTCCGACACGGTGGCCCGGGTGAGGCCCTCGCTCAGCGCGATGCGCTTGTGGGCCGTCCTCGGGTCGAACGTGAGCACGGTGCCATCTGCAGGAACGGGAGGGAGGGGGTTAAATGGACCGCGTCGACAGAGCGGGGGAGGGGGGGGGGGGGAACGTCGGCGACACTCACATTTCAGAAGCTCGCTTCGCTTTTCACCAGAACTGAAGCAAACGACGTCGTCCACTTTTTCTACAAGGTGAGAAAAGTGCTGAAGCTCAGAAACGACAACAAACTAGAGATCCACCGTTAAAGTCCCAGTGAAATGAAAGTTCGACCTCTGAAACACTGGCTGAAGGCTAAAATGTTAAAACACGGCAATCTGTGGGAAAATAGCCGATAAACGGCGCTATTTCCTCTGCTGGGCGGAGCTTCTGACAATAATAGAGTGACATCATGAGTTGTGCACACGCCCAAGTTGTGTTTACATTATGGAGGATCAGAGTTTTGACCACGAAGAGGCTGAATTTAACCATATTTCATCATCATCGTCATTTCAAACCCAGTGATTGATGAAGAAGACACAGAAGGTGGTTCTGCCATCGGTGACCCCGTCTGGAACATGTTTGAGGAAGCAGAAGACGCTTCGTCCTCCATTCGTCCTCGTCTCCTCGCCTCCTCGCCTCAGCAGCCGCCACTTTTCACCTTTGAGGCTTTGAGGCTCCTGACTTTTGGCAGAACGACTTCCTGGATCACGTCAAAGCACTTTTCCGACTGCGCGGAATCACCGAAGATGAGTCCAGGTATTACTTGATCGTCTACTAGCCGCCCGAGCTAGCTGCTCCCGCTAGCCACTAGCCGCGAGCGGCTCCATCCGTCCGTGCTCCTTTCCTCCTCTCTCTGGTCTCTTCCAGGCTCAATCTTTCGTCAAGGCTCATAAAACGCCGACTATAACTTCAAAACACTGTAAAAACTTGGATATTTAAGAGGAAACAAGTCGATATAAACACAACAGATCAAGATCTGCACAACTCTTGACGTCACGCCCACGAAGAAGGATTCCCCCGACTTCCTCGGCTGGAGAGTCAAAATTCAAATAACTGTTATGCGACAACAGTGGTGGGGCAGAGTCGGAGGAACCTTACAAGTAGAACCCCAACTATCGTTTTTTAACAAAGTAGTGTTTTACATTTCACTGGGACTTTAAAGTGACAACTGGAGCATTATCATGACCCCGACGAGCAGGCGGTTGAAATCGTTGGCATTGAGGTAGTTTTTCACCAGTATCTTCCACAGACTTGCTCCGTGTACCTGGTTTGTCTTCGTCTTTGTCTTTGTCGTTGTCACGACGACGTCTGGACTTCTCTTCGCCATCGGACTCCATCTCGACGTAAATCTCGTCGCATCCTCTCCAACGCTCGGCTCTGGACGGTTCTGGGGAGAAACGGCGTTTCACTGGACAGACAGACGGTCACTGTGACGTTCGTAAAGCCTTTTTATTTCATCTAAATCATGATACTTGAACGTCCTCGTGGAGACGGAGCCCGAGAAGCAATGAGACGATAACAAAATACCCCCGTTTCCTTACTGGGAGGTTTCTTTTTCTGACCACTTGGACCCCGAGAGGCTGGACTTTGGCTCCGGGAGGCTTTAGGCGGCTTCGACTGCCACTGAGGCTCTGAAAGACACGGCGAGGAGGAAAAGAAGCAACGTCTCAAGAAGTGGGTTGGAATAATTCAGAGTGGTTTTTTTCTGCTGCTAGCATCAGTAGCATCTAGTTCTATTGGTCTATGGCCCTGCTCCTCCTGCTGCTAGCGCCAGTAGCTTCTAGTTCTATAGGTCTATGGCCCCGCTCCTCCTGCTGCTAGCGTCAGTAGCTTCTAGTTCTATAGGTCTATGGCCCTGCTCCTCCTGCTGCTAGCGTCAGTAGCTTCTAGTTCTATAGGTCTATGGCCCCGCTCCTCCTGCTGCTGCTAGCGTCAGTAGCTTCTAGTTCTATAGGTCTATGGCCCCGCTCCTCCTGCTGCTAGCGTCAGCAGCTTCTAGTTCTATAGGTCTATGGCCCTGCTGCTAGCGTCAGTAGCTTCTAGTTCTATAGGTCTATGGCCCTGCTGCTAGCGCCAGTAGCTTCTAGTTCTATAGGTCTATGGCCCCGCTCCTCCTGCTGCTAGCGTCGGTAGCTTCTAGTTCTATAGGTCTATGGCCCCGCTCCTCCTGCTGCTAGCGTCAGCAGCTTCTAGTTCTATAGGTCTATGGCCCTGCTGCTAGCGTCAGTAGCTTCTAGTTCTATAGGTCTATGGCCCTGCTGCTAGCGCCAGTAGCTTCTAGTTCTATAGGTCTATGGCCCCGCTCCTCCTGCTGCTAGCGTCAGTAGCTTCTAGTTCTATAGGTCTATGGCCCCGCTCCTCCTGCTGCTAGCGTCAGTAGCTTCTAGTTCTATAGGTCTATGGCCCCGCTCCTCCTGCTGCTAGCGTCAGTAGCTTCTAGTTCTATAGGTCTATGGCCCTGCTCCTCCAGTAGCTTCTCCACCGGAGCTTGTAGTCCCTGAATGTTTTGGTTATTTGATGACATCACGGACCGTGGTGGGGGGAGGGGGATTACATCATCTTTTTTCCACGTCTTTGCCGTCCTCACCCTGGGGGGGTTGGACGGCACGAGCCGGGGTTTTAGAATTACCCCACTCTGGGACCCGTGTTCAAAAAAACCCATTTTCACGCTTCTAAAACCGCCTCGTGTGGACGACAGACCAGAAACATCTGGTTCAGGTCGTCCTGGTGTGGACAACGGGCCAGAAACATCTGGTTCAAGACAACCAGGTTCCTGGTGTGGACCTCAGACCCTCGGTCCCGGATGCCCCTGGCTCACCTGGCTTCCCGATGGGGAGTCGGTTCTCCAGCGGCTGCCTGAGCAGCTCCGTCAGATGCTCCTTCAGCGCCAGGGCGAAGTTCTGGGACAACAGGACCCTCCTGGAGTCCAGGTTGAGTCGAGGGGCGTACGGGTCGAAGCCCGCCGCCAGAGGAACGGGATAGGAAGTCTGCAAAAGAACGGCAGAGAAAGAACCACGTCGACGTCCGAACAGACGTCGGGAGGCGAAACCCGACGTCCTGGACCGACGTCCTCACCTGGAGGAAGTCCAGCGTCTGGGACTGAGCCAGCAGGCCCAGGATGCCGTCTTTGGCTCCGTTCATGCCGTCGATGTTCTCCTGGAACTTCTTCGACAGGGATCGCAGTTTGGTCACGCCGGTGTCCAGCTCCCGGTCCACCACGCCCAGGGCGTCACGCTCCTCCCGGGCCAACTGCTCCCGCATCTGCTGGTAGTCGGAGGACAGGATCCTCTTCCTGTTGGTCGCCGAGTCCTGGGGAATTCCACACGAGAGCGTCAGCGGGAGTCCGTCCGTCCGTCCGTCCGTCCGTCCCGCCTCCCCTCGTCGGTTCAGAGCCGTGGCCCGTTACCTGCAGTTTGCTCTGCATTTCCTTCATCTGGACGAGGACGGCCTCGGTCTTGGAAATCTTCCCGTCCAGAAATGTCAGCTTCTCTCTCAGATTGGTCTGGACAAGAACGACAACAAAAAAACAAAACACGGGACAAAATTCAACGAGAATCTCAAATGCGGAATCATTTATACACGTGACTTTGAGTCCGTTTCCGTGACAACGGCGTTTAGAGAATCTGTCAAATGAAACTGAGTGAAAACTCTCCGACTCTGGTCCGACACACCAACGGCTGCCCTCTTTTTCTCCACCTACCCTAGAAATGATTGTGCTGCTTTATAAATAAAGTTAAATTGAATTCTCTGCACGTGTGTGTGTGTGTGAGGTCCATCCATACAAACACAAAGACACACACATTCACACCCGGGGGCACTTTAGGGTCACATGCATGTTTCTGGACAGTGGGGGACACACATGGGGAGAACATGCACCACCCGCCCCGAGTACCACCTGAGATTTTCAGGTGGATTGGTTAGCTTGCGGCCTAGCATGCCCGTTAGCATGCTAGCAAGCATTGTCCGATTGAGCTGAAATTTGGTGGGTGGCCTAATGGGGGCGCTGCGGTCACGAATCACTAGCTAATTAGCTGGTTTTGACGCCGTTTTTTTTCCTCCAAAATAAAAGTCATTAAAAAAAACGACTTGTAACATTAGTATTTACTCATTTAAACCCGTCCCCCAGAACCCTCGGTACTGTGGAGCGTCTGCAGGACCCACCTCCTTCAGGCTCCTCTGCTCCTCCTGGGAGGTGAGGGAACACCCCCTGTGCTCCTTCTGGAGGCAGAGGCTGCAGATGCTGCGCTGGTGCTGGCTGCAGAACAGCTCCATCAGCTTGTGGTGGTCCGGGCAGATGCGCTCCGTCAGGTCGGCCACGGGCCGGCCCAGCTGGTGGAGGCGGAACACCGGGTTGTCCCGGTGGGGCCGCAGGTGCTCGTCGCAGAAGGAGGCCATGCAGGTGAGGCAGGTGTGCGACGCCTCCGCCTCCATGCACGTGTCGCAGCGGATGACCGCCACCGCCACCGCCGCCTCCGCCTCCGCCCCCGCCCCCGCCCCCTTCTGGGGCTTGAACTCGGTTTGACCTCCGCCCAGGCCGCTCCTGGTGAGGAAGGTCTCCACCACGGCGCTGAGGACGGTGTTCTTCTTCAGCTCGGGCCGGGCGGGGAACACGGCGCGGCACTGGGGGCAGCTGTAGGAGTCCTTCCAGGAGGACAGCAGGCAGTCCTGGCAGAAGTTGTGTCCGCAGGGGATCGTCACGGGACAGCTGAAGGGGCTGAGACAGATGCTGCAGCTCAGCTCGTCCTCCAGACTCAGCAGGGACAGCTCGGGCGCGTCCACGTGATCGGAAGCCATGACGTCACGCCCGGAGCGCTGTAAAACGAAACTTAACTGAAAGCGAAAGCAAAGAGAAAAACACGTCGAGTGAAAACGTCCCGTCTTTTCCGTCCAACGGTTTGCTTTTATTTCCTCACGTTGTGTCACAAATGATCGAACCAGTGAGAGAGAGAGACGGTAAACTTGTTCTAAATAAGAATTAAACGTCTCGCGTCACGAGTTCCTCTGAACCAACTGCTTCCTATTTCACACAAATCGCGTTTGACAAACATTAAAATGTACCAGTCGAAGACCTTACCTATAAATCCTCCCGCGATCCTGCTTTTAAACCGGTTCTCGGCCAACTGAGGGAGATTTTGACGCTTCGATGCGGCTGCAGCTTCAACCTGCGCTCTGCCAAAGTTCAGCAGCGGCTACGCCACGCGCATGCGCACACAGACCGCTGTTTCACCTGGTCAGATCGTCTGTTGTCGTTCCTGTGTCGTCTCCCCCTTCTTTGTTTTTTTAAGTTTTATTATGAAAAAGCAAACAATACAATAGAATAAATACATCTTGCCATTTTTCCCACTCCTTCAATTCCCGCAATGCTGAAAAATACCATTTAAATTCGTTAATAAAACAAGGAAATGACGGTTTCTTATTTCTCCATTTGGAACATTAGACTTGATATTTCGCCAAAAGAATCACAATATCGGTAATGTCTGAGTTCGCCGGTTTTAAACTTGAAATTTGAATCTCTTTTTTAAGAAAATCAGCAAGTGGGTAAACTCTATTTATTATTTTAAAGTGAGTCTCCTTAAACTTTGTGGGAATGGGCCATTAAATCAATTTTGAGTAAGAATTCATTCAAGTGGACTTCCTAGTCTTGTTCAGCACACTCTTAAATGTAAATCTGTTATAATCATAATAAACTATTTGATTCACAACATCACTACTCAACTTATTATTACATAAAAAGAGGCTTTTCCTGCTTTGGGTAATGTATTTAAAGTTTAACCGCATTAATCTTTGTTTACTTTTTAAACTACTGCCACAGAGACACAAAATAAAAGAGAGTGAACGACAGCAGTTTTTAAAATTTTATTTCTCTAAAATGTCAAAACACCTGAAGCTGAGATACAACAAGAGAAAAGACGAACCCCAGAAGTTCGGCGCTTCACATCGCTAGACCAACGACAAAGAATCAGGAATCTGTGACATCAGGCTCTTCATGTGTATTTTTTACAGAACAGTGTCTCCGGCCGGTTTACAAAACAGCCGTTTACCTGAAAACACGTCGTTTTTGTTTCAGAAAACTCTACAGACTGCAAAGTTTAAAGTCAAATCGACCGTGAAGGTTTGACGACGTCCGTTTACACCAAAACTGCCAAAAACGTTGTGTTTTCCCCTTGTTTATTCAGAGACGGGGCATTTTCAAAAAGTTGCGTTTCCAGTGGCTCCGAGCAGCGTCGTCGTGGAAACGGACGGTCAAAACACTACCAAAGTTTTGTTCTTTCACTTGGGCCACGTTTATACGAACCCTGCTTTTACAAAACTGTCATTCCTGAAAACTGTGGCCACAGTGGAGATTTAGAAAAACTGTGGGTGTGTTCCAATAGTCCCTCCTCTCTCCTTTCCTATCCTATCCTAAGGAGTGTTGGAATTCTCACTAACCTGAGGAAAGGAGGCTCAATGCTTCCTTTTGAGCCTCCTTTAGCCTAGGAAACACTGATGCTTCCTTTAGCCTAGGAAACACTGATGCTTCCTTTAGCCTAGGAAACATTGATGCTCCCTTTAGCCTAGGAAACACTGATGCTTCCTTTAGCCTAGGAAACACTGATGCTTCCTTTAGCCTAGGAAACACCGATGCTCCCTTTAGCCTAGGAAACACCGATGCTTCCTTTAGCCTAGGAAACACCGATGCTTCCTTTAGCCTAGGAAACACTGATGCTTCCTTTAGCCTAGGAAACACCGATGCTCCCTTTAGCCTAGGAAACACCGATGCTTCCTTTAGCCTAGGAAACACTGATGCTTCCTTTAGCCTCAGAAACATTGATGCTCCCTTTAGCCTAGGAAACAGTGATGCTTCCTTTAGCCTAGGAAACACTGATGCTTCCTTTAGCCTAGGAAACACTGATGCTTCCTTTAGCCTAGGAAACACCGATGCTCCCTTTAGCCTAGGAAACACCGATGCTTCCTTTAGCCTAGGAAACACCGATGCTTCCTTTAGCCTAGGAAACACCGATGCTTCCTTTAGCCTAGGAAACACTGATGCTTCCTTTAGCCTCAGAAACATTGATGCTCCCTTTAGCCTAGGAAACAGTGATGCTTCCTTTAGCCTAGGAAACACTGATGCTTCCTTTAGCCTAGGAAACACTGATGCTTCCTTTAGCCTAGGAAACACTGATGCTCCCTTTAGCCTAGGAAGCACCGATGCTTCCTTTAGCCTAGGAAACACCGATGCTTACTTTAGCCTAGGAAACACCGATGCTTCCTTTAGCCTAGGAAACACCGATGCTTCCTTTAGCCTAGGAAACACTGATGCTTCCTTTAGCCTAGGAAACACTGATGCTTCCTTTAGCCTAGGAAACACTGATGCTCCCTTTAGCCTAGGAAGCACCGATGCTTCCTTTAGCCTAGGAAACACCGATGCTTACTTTAGCCTAGGAAACACCGATGCTTCCTTTAGCCTAGGAAACACCGATGCTTCCTTTAGCCTAGGAAACACTGATGCTCCCTTTAGCCTAGGAAACACCGATGCTTCCTTTAGCCTAGGAAACACCGATGCTTCCTTTAGCCTAGGAAACACTGATGCTCCCTTTAGCCTAGGAAACACTGATGCTTCCTTTAGAGCCTCCTTTAGCCTAGAAAACACTGATGCTTCCTTTAGCCTAGGAAACACTGATGCTTCCTTTAGCCTAGGAAACACTGATGCTTCCTTTAGCTTAGGAAACACTGATGTTTCCTTAAGCCTAGGAAACACTGATGCTCCCTTTAGCCTAGGAAACACTGATGCTTCCTTTAGAGCCTCCTTTAGCCTAGAAAACACTGATGCTTCCTTTAGCCTAGAAAACACTGATGCTTCCTTTAGCCTAGGAAACACCGATGCTTCCTTTAGCCGAGGAAACACTGATGCTTCCTTTAGCCTAGAAAACACTGATGCTTCCTTTAGCCTAGGAAACACCGATGCTTCCTTTAGCCTAGGAAACACCGATGCTTACTTTAGCCTAGGAAACACTGATGCTTCCTTTAGCCTAGGAAACACTGATGCTTACTTTAGCTTAGGAAACACTGATGTTTCATTAAGCCTAGGAAACACTGATGCTCCCTTTAGCCTAGGAAACACTGATGCTTCCTTTAGAGCCTCCTTTAGCCTAGAAAACACTGATGCTTCCTTTAGCCTAGAAAACACTGATGCTTCCTTTAGCCTAGGAAACACCGATGCTTCCTTTAGCCGAGGAAACACCGATGCTTCCTTTAGCCTAGGAAACACCGATGCTTACTTTAGCCTAGGAAACACCGATGCTTCCTTTAGCCTAGGAAACACAGATGCTTCCTTTAGAACCTCCTTTTGCCTCGGAATTTATTTCTATGTTATTTATTCCCCCAGCAGCCTTTGATTTGAATTCAAACCTTGTGATACTTGAGATCAGATCAGTTATATTCACAGGGGAAAGTGGCAGACATGCGCTTTTTGTAGTCCATTTTCAAAAGCGTGTATTTTTTTCACCATGGCAGACGTCACTAACCTTCGCCGCCGGCGGATTATTATTACGTCATCGAGTGGAAATGAGGTCCGACTGTCAAGACAACTTTTCCCTAACTCCTTTAGGAAGCCTCCTGACTCCTTTCCTTCACCCTGTGACGTCATCCACGGGGTTTAGGAAGAGTGGATAGGAAAGGAGAGAAAGGAGGGACGACCCAGAAACACCCTCTGATTGGCGTTGATGGCTTCTCGTCACACCGCCCCCTACAGGTTTGGCATGCTCATAGCAGCTCTGAACCAAGGTGGACATACTGTCGGTCTCTGTCAGTTGTTTTTTTTTTTTTTTTTTTTTTTTAATGTAGAGGGGAAATATCAATGCTTGTTTACAAAAAAACAACAAAACAAAACCCAGGAGCGTGGTGTCGACGAGCCTCGGCGGTGATTTGCGGGGTTCAGTCGCTGTTGACCTGCAGCCTCTCGGGATGCTGGACGTAGTTCTGGCCGCAGGTGTCGCTCAGCTGACGGAGGTCCTTCAGCAGGCCGGCGAACTGCTCCTCCTGCCGGAGCAGCACAACACGTCTTAGACACTGACGGAGGTCGTCCTCCGAGGCACAACCACACCAACAGCTACACCAACCCTTCAGGTACCGGGTCTCACTTGGACTTTGTGGCTGTTTACGTGTCACGAATGTGCAATTTAGTATCAGGCTTTTTCAAAAGAAACTGTTTAAATGACCCGTGGTTTCCATGTTGGGCCACTGGGTGGTGCCGTTGTTTGTTTCCGCCATGAAACCTGCTGGTTATTTATTCGTTGACACTGTTTTTATTTGTGGTCTTTCTCACCAGAACGTTCATCCTCTCGGCCGCTGCCACGGCGACGCCCAGCTTCCTCTCGTCTTCCTCCCGCTCTTCCTCGATCACGCCCAACCTGCCGCGGACACACGGAAAACTCTTCTTCTTTTATTGGCCACGAGACGTCGGGACAACGCAGCTCCTTCCTCTCTAGTCACTGTTCTGGAGTTAAAGTCCCAGTGAAATGTTACACACTACTTTGTTAAAAAACGATAGTTGGGGTTCTACTTCTAAGGTTCCTCCGACTCTGCCCCACCACTGCTGTTGCACTACGAAATTATTAGAATTTTGAATCTCCAGCCTAGGAAGTCCGGGGAATCCTTCTTCGTGGGCGTGACATCACGAGTTGTGCAGATCTCGATCTGTTGTGTTTATATCGACTTGTTTCCCTCTTAAATATCAAAGTTTTTACAGTGTTTTGAAGTTATAGTCGGCATTTTATGAGTCTTGACGAAAGATTGAGCCTGGAAGAGACCAGAGAGAGGAGGAAAGGAGCCCGGGTGGCGGGAGCCACTAGCTCGCGCGGCTAGCGGCTAGCGGCTAGCGGGAGCTGCTAGCTCGGGCAGCTAGTTGACGATCAGGCAATACCTGGACTCATCTTTGGTGATTCCGCGCAGTCGGAAAAGCGCTTCGACGTGATCCAGGAAGCCGAGTCGTTCGATGAAATATGGTTAAATTCAGCCTCTTCGTGGTCAAAACTCTGATCCTCCATAATGTAAACACAACTTGGGCGTGTGCACAACTCGTGACGTCACTCTATTATTGTCAGAAGCTCCGCCCAGCAGAGGAAATAGCGCCGTTTATCGGCTATTTTCTCGCAGATTGCCGTGTTTTAACATTTTACCCTTCGGGCCAGTTAGCATCAAAAATGTCCCTAGAAGCGACAGCCAGAGTGTTTCGGAGGTCGAGTTTTCATTTCACTGGGACTTTAAGCTGCAGTTTGATTTAATCACTCTTGACTTTTTGATTCTTTGTGTTCCTGACCGCTGCACCGCCTCCGCCGGCGATGACGTCATCAAGAGTCGTCAATCAATGTCGTCTGAATCCGTTTTCATGGAATATGCAACAATCACACTGAACTGCACCGTCTACTCGGGAACGTTTGCGGCGACCTGAAGGTGGCGCTGGCGAGCTGCTCCTCCCGCGCGGCCAGCAGGCCCCTCAGCTCGTGCAGCTCGGCCTGCAGCAATGCATTGTGGTCCTGGCTCTGGACGATGAAGTCCTCCAGCCGCTTGGCCATGTCCAGCTCGCGCTCCGTCACCTGCTCCACACCCAGCCGGAGCTCGGACAGCTCCTGGGCGTGCTGGAGGTCAGAGGGCGGGGGACAGTGGGTCAGTGGGTGTGTGTGTGTGTGTGTGTGTGTGTGTGTGTGTGTGTGTGTGTGCGTGTGTGTGTGTGTGTGTGTGTCTCACTCGGTCCAGAACATTGAATGGCTCGTTCTCAGGCTTCAGATCGTTGGACTCCCTGCTGTGAATCACTTTGATCCAGGGAACCGGAGCCGGCGGCCGCTTGATGCTGCCCCTCTGGAGAAGATTAGACAACAAACAAACAAACAAACAAAAAAAGAAAACTTGATTCACTTTTTATTCGGATAATCTGTTTAAAATATCCCTTTTTTTCCCCAAACACGCTCAAATTCAAACATCAAAATTAACAAAATATATTTCACCAATCAAACAGTGAAGAAACTATATATATATATTTTTTTTTTAGCTGCTGTGTGTTTCCCAATGTTTAGCTATAATAGACATTTTTTAATTTTTTAAATTTTTTTCTTTATTTTTCTTTTTTGTTTTGTTTAATCTTCCCTTTTTTTCTCTTTTTTTCCCATTTTTCTTTATTTCTTTATTTTTCCTCACTTAAATAAATCTTTTATACCTATTTTCTTCTTTTACACTTTTTCCCCATTTTTCTTTTATTTCTTTTTTCTTTATTTTATAAACCTTGTTCCCATGTCGTTCTTTTTCTCTTTTCCCTTTTTTTTTTCTTTTTAAAATCTTTTTATTTTCCATTTCCCCTTTTTTCTTATGCTTATTTCTTTCCACCCTTTCCCCCCTTCCAACGGTTTGGCCAACTTCACTTTACCTAATTTATTTTATTTTATCCTGCAGATTTGACACTTTTTTGGAAAATCTGCATGGAATGCAAACAAAATAAAATATAATAAATACTGTATTTACTTCCATTACACACTCTGACACAAAATATCATCTACTTTTTTCCTTGCATTGTTACAAAAACGCATCTTGTTCTTTTTTTTTTTACCATATTTACATGTTAGCAGCAACACCAAGAGTTAAAAGCGTGTTTTGAATGTTGCAGCAACTGTTTCCTGTCTGACGTTTCCTGCTCGCACTCACGGTTTTGGGTGAAGAAATGAGCGGCTGGTTGGTTTCGGCCTCCTGCTCGGATGTGGGCAGCGCCTCAGAGCTGCTCTGCCGCTTCATGGTGTGTTTGGGGTGTCCGGGGTGCCTGTGGGGGGCGCTCTGGGTCCTTTTCACCGGCTTCCTCTCCCTCATGCTCCTCCGATGCCGCGGGTCGCTGTTCGGTCAGAGCGGCGGCGTTTTAAACTGGGCTCACACTGCAAAAACCTCTCCAATCCCCATGTCACTGGCTTTAGCATGAACCTCTGCTCACCGTAGCTGTGGTTAGCATTAGCATTCATTGATAGCGTTTAGCATTCTTTTCAAAGAGCTGTTGGTCGTTTATCTCAGCGGTTTATTTCTGCTGCTTCTCAGTGTTGGCTTAGAAAATTTAAGAAGTGATAATATCCAGATTATAGAGCATCTTCCTCTAACATCAGATTATAGAGCATCTTCCTCCTCTAACATCCAGATTATAGAGCACCTTCCTCCTCTAACCTCAGATTATAGAACATCTTCCTCCTCTAACCTCAGATTATAGAACATCTTCCTCCTCTAACATCAGATTATAGAGCATCTTCCTCCCCTAACATCCAGATTATAGAGCATCTTCTACCTCTAACATCAGATTATAGAGCATCTTCCTCCATTAACGTCCAGATTATAGAGCATCCTCCTCATCTAACATCAGATTATAGAGCATCTTCCTCCTCTAACATCCAGGTTATAGAGCATCTTCTTCCTCTAACATCAGATTATAGAGCATCTTCCTCCTCTAACATCCAGATTATAGAACATCTTCCTCCTCTAACATCCAGGTTATAGAGCATCTTCCACCTCCGACATCAGATTATAGAGCATCTTCCTCCCCTAACATCCAGATTATAGAGCATCTTCTACCTCTAACATCAGATTATAGAGCATCTTCCTCCATTAACGTCCAGATTATAGAGCATCCTCCTCATCTAACATCAGATTATAGAGCATCTTCCTCCTCTAACATCCAGATTATAGAGCATCTTCTTCCTCTAACATCAGATTATAGAGCATCTTCCTCCTCTAACATCCAGATTATAGAACATCTTCCTCCTCTAACATCCAGATTATAGAGCATATTCTACCTCTAACATCAGATTATAGAGCATCTTCCTCCTCTAACATCAGATTATAGAGCATCTTCCTCCCCTAACATCCAGATTATAGAGCATCTTCTACCTCTAACATCAGATTATAGAGCATCTTCCTCCATTAACGTCCAGATTATAGAGCATCTTCCTCCTCTAACATCAGATTATAGAGCATCTTCCTCCTCTAACATCCAGATTATAGAGCATCTTCTACCTCTAACATAATATTATAGAGCATCTTCCTCCTCTAGCATCCAGATTATAGAGCATCTTCCTCCTCTAAAGTCAGATTATAGAGCATCTTCCTCCACTAACATCAGATTTTAGAGCATCTTCCTCTGATTGAATACTGATTTTCATCGTATGCAATAAGCGTCTTGATGATTCCTATTCTGATGTTTTCTTATTGAGATTAACTGAAGCCTCAGTGGCACATTGAGCAGTAAACGTCTCTTACCCGTCTCGCGGGCCTTTGGGGTCGCCGGGAAGCTGCTGGAGCGACGACTGATGCGGGCTGTACTTTCCCAGGTCCTTCGGAGGAACGTAGTCCGGTTTGTTTTGCCCCGTTTGGCTGCCGGAGAGAGAGATTTCTCGTGAAACTCGTGAAAACCATGTACCGAGCACCTTCACTCACAAAGCCCTGCGCGTTTCGGACCTGCTGACGACGATCCGTAGGGCGTCGGAGCCCAGAGACTCTGAGATCTGGTTCAGGATGGACGGCAGGGGAAACAGCCGGTCGATCGTGTCCTGAAGAGGAAACAAACTTCACGTGACCAGTGTCTGATAAGTTTAAGAAAAGATAAGTGGCAGTAAAGTCCTAGTGAAAGGAAAATTCCACCTCCAAAACACTCTGGTCCAAGGGTAAAATGTTAAAACACGGCAATCTGCGAGAAAATAGCCGATAAACGGCGGTATTTTCGCTGCTGGGCGGAGCTTCTGACAATAATAGAGTGACGTCACGAGTTGTGCACACGCCCAAATTGTGTTTACATTATGGAGGATCAGAGTTTTGACCACGAAGAGGCTGAATTTAACCATATTTCATCATCGTCGTCATTTCAAACCCAGTGATTGATGAAGAAGACACAGAAGGTGGTTCTGCCATCGGTGACCCCGTCTGGAACATGTTTGAGGAAGCAGAAGATGCTTCGTCCTCCATTCGTCCTCGTCTCCTCGCCTCAGTAGCCGCCAGTTTTCACCTTTGAGGCTTTGAGGCTCCTGACTTTTGGCAGAACGACTTCCTGGATCATGTCGAAGAGCTTTTCTGACTGCGCGGAATCACCGAAGATGAGTCCAGGTATTACTTGATCGTCTACTAGCCGCTAGCAGCTAGTGAGAGCTAGCGGCTCCCACTAGCTGCTAGCCACTAGCGACTCCCGCTAGCCACGCGAGCTAATGGCTAGCCGCTCCCGCCGCCTGTGCTCCTTTTCTCCTCTCTCTGGTCTCTTCCAGGCTCAATCTTTCGTCAAGGCTCATAAAACGCCGACTATAACGTCAAAACAGTGTTAAAACTTGGATATTTAAGAGGGAAACAAGCCGATATAAACACAACAGATCGAGATCTGCACAACTCTTGACGTCACGCCCACGAAGAAGGATTCAAAATTCAAATAACTTTGTTATGTGACAACAGTGGTGGGGCAGAGTCGGAGGAACCTTAGAAGTAGTAGCCCAACTATCGTTCTTTGCAAAGTAGTGTTTTACATTTCACTAGGACTTTAAAAGGAATCGTGTACTACTACTTGAAATAAAGCCGTGATGGAATGTGACAAGAGAATCACGTTTTCCCGTATAATCCGACAAGTGTCCGTCGAGGCCGTAGTGTTCAGAAACTGCAATCGCTTGAAAGTCAGGAAAGACGTCGGATCTGAGCAAAATCTTGACGACGAATCCGACGGAGGCGGTTCGTCGTACCTGATCCTTGCGGTGGATGATGTCCACCAGCAGGCCGTGCAGCACCGCCAGACGCAGTGGCAGGTCCACGTAGCCGTCGAAGGAGGTCATGGCGACGTCGGTGTCCTCGCTGGACACGGTCTTCAGGAAGCTCCTCATCCCCTCCCAGTGCTGCTGCAGGAAGTCGTTCATGAAGAGCATGTATTCCTCCTTCTCTCCGAACCTGAAGCGCAAACACACCGTCTCGGTTTGCTTCAACAGAGAATCACATCCTGACAGGTTTCAACTCGAAACCACCTGCAGAGCTTGAACCTCGTGTGCTTCGCGTTGTAAGAAATATAAACCGTGTGTTGCTGCTGCTCCTGTGACGACCAGGAAACATCAGCATTAAGCCTGGAACAATTCTTTTATTGGCGTCTTATACAAGGAAAAAAAGTGTGTTAGACTAAAAAGTATTCACATTTTTACCACTTTAAGAAGTGGAATTTTTCTCTTTTTAACAGAAGAAAAGACCAATAAACGAATGAATCTGGCGAAAGGCAACAATCTTTCCTGCTTCTGGTTGAATGCTGACCTTCATAAAGTTTTTCATAATAATAAATCGGTAAATATCATCAAAGAATCGGTTTAACTGCCCTCTGGCGCCCCCCAGTGGAGCCCCACCCTCCAGCCCTCTGGCACCCCCCGGTGGAGCCCCACCCTCCAGCCCTCTGGCACTCCCCGGTGGAGCCCCACCCTCCAGCCCTCTGGCACCCCCCGGTGGAGCCCCACCCTCCAGCCCTCTGGCTTCCCCCCGGTGGAGCCCCACCCTCCAGCCCTCTGGCACCCCCCGGTGGAGCCCCACCCTCCAGCCCTCTGGCGCCCCCCGGTGGAGCCCCACCCTCCAGCCCTCTGGCACCCCCGGTGGAGCCCCATCCTCCAGCCTTCTGGCACCCCCCCGGTGGAGCCCCACCCTCCAGCCCTCTGGCACCCCCCAGTGGAGCCCCCGCCCCCGCAATGAGCAGCCACTCACAGAGTGAAGTTGGCCAGGTTCTGGATGACCTTGGCCGTCAGGGTGAGTGTCCGCAGGGTGGCGGGCTCGGGGTAAGGCTGCGTCAGGCCGAACAGAGACGGACTGAGGACCGCAGGACACAGGAAGCGAAGGAAGAGCGACGCCGAGATGAGCCGCTGACCGATCTCCGCCCTGCCCTGGTCCTCACACAGCTCCGCCCAGCAAGAGAAGATCTTGTTCAGTTCCTCAGGAAAGGCTCTGAAAGTGAAGAAACACTGTGAACCAACGCTTCCCCCCGACACCGCGGCCCTGAGACGCTTCCCGTCGGGAGCCGCCGGGTCTCACCCGTGGACCTGGACGATCTTCTGCACCACCTCCTCGCAGGTGTCCCTCAGGTGCTTCTGGTTGCTCGACAGCTCGGAGGCGTGGCACTTCCGGGGGTCGACCTCACGGTTCTCCGCCGAGGCGTACAGCCGCGCGATGAAGTCCCCTGCGTTCCAGAGAAGAGCTGAATGCCGACACCTCCCCCACAACGATCACACAACCGCCGCTGGCGAGCCGCCGTACCGAGTGTGTCGATGAGGTACTTCTGGCCCACCAGCTTCATGTATTCGTCAATGGCTTTGGTGGCCAGCGTGTTCTCCCTGAAGATCAGCGCCTCCTTCTCGCCGAGGCGCTCCACCTCTGCACCGCCCAAATCAATGAGGAATTCCTGGAACGTTTCGCAGAACACACCCCGCTGAACAAAAGCATTTCTTAAGTTGGGTAAAAAGGATTCCCCGCCGCGGCTCGCGCTCCCACCTTGGCCTTGCCGATGCTCTGCAGCACGTGGACCAGAGCGCCGGCCAGCTCCTCCTTCTCCTTCACGCTGAGCAGCGGCTCCAGGCTCCGACACATCTCCACGTAGTCCAGCGTCACGTACTCCGCAAACTCCTTGTACTTCTCCATGGGCAACACCTGCAGGTTCTGGAAGCGGGCCTTGATCCGGAGCGAGGCCTGGGAGCCCAGCAGCTCCTTGGCACCGGCGGAGCCCAACACCTTGTAGGGGCTGATGGGATACCACCTCTCCTGGTAGGCCCTCCCTCGGATGTCGGACAGAGGTATGGCCACGCTGCCCAGGGGGTGCAGGATGGACTCATCTCGAGAGTGTCTCTTCTTCTTGGGGTCTTCTTCGCGGAAGAGGTGCAGGCTGATCTGGGAGACGCTGGGCAGGTTGTCAAGCTCGAAGAATTCCCCCCAGAAGATCTGGCACCCTCCAACCGGACCGCCGCTGTTCCCCGGGCCTCCCGAGGACCCCGCCGAGCCGTCCCCCACCAGGCTGGAGCGGCTCGCCGGCTTGCCGACGGCCCGGCTGCTGGTCCGGGCGAACAGCGTCCCGTCCAGGTGCACCTCGCAGTGGTACCGCCGTTTGGGCGGCAGGTCCTTGGCCTCGTTGACCCACAGACTCAGGGAGTTCTCCGTGCGCTCGATGTTATCCTGCGGACATCGGTGCATCAGAAGGTGTTCGGGTTTGACGGTAAACGGCGGTTTGGCGCGCGCGAGGGGCGGATCACCTTGTTGGGCTGCGCAGCTCGTCTCAGATCCTCGATCCATCGGTCCCGCTCAGCCGCCGAGGAGCAGCCGAAGCAGTGCGAGTTCTCCGAGTTTATCACCTGTCGAAACAAACACATCTGTGAGGGGAAGGAAACAGCCGACTGGATCTCCGGGGGCCCTGGACCCTGCGTCCGACACCCACATCAGGTTCTGTTCATGAGCACCGGGCACCAGTCGGGGCTTCTTCATGCCTCTGAGCTGAAGACGAAGCAACCGAGGTCCCATTTACGCAACAATTCTTCATTTTCACTTCCGAAAACTGCACTAAAGCTACTGAAAGCCATGGTTGTTTCCGTGGCAATGGTAGAAACAAACGGTTGAGTTAGCATGTCGGGCCACTAGTGGGAGCAACAGGTTAGTTCAGGCTCTGACGTTTACCTCAAAGCAGTACTTCTCCCCGAGGATGGAGCTGTGGACGGGCCTGATGACGGTGCTGGTGTCTGCACTCAGGTCCAAACTCCCCACGGCGCTGACCGGGATCGATACCGACTCCCGGGAACTGTGGTGCCTGAAACAGGAAGTGAAATCATCAGGGAAAAAAAATAAACATGTCACTGGAGAGAATAGGGACGACGGTCGACGGAGACGAGGCAGAATCCAGGCGTGTGAACGACGGTGAGACGTTTACCAAAGAACTGGCTGCAAAGTGATTTATTTTCTTGTATATTTTATTAGTAAAAGAGGATTTGTTTGTACTTTTGCTTCTAAATTTGGGCATTTGGGTCCATCTTCATACCCACCCACATGGAAAGAACCTATATAGAAATATGTTTTAATATAGGTTTTGATATAGGTTTTTGATATATGTGACCTATATAAAATGGGCCGTTTTCCTATATTATAATATGTACACATATACATGCATACAGGTACCTATATAGGTACATATATGCACCTATATGTTCTTCTTGCATAATTGTATGTATATGTATATATATGACTGGTGTGGACATATATATATATATATATATATATATATATATATATATATATATATATATATATATATTACAGCAGACCTGCTTCCTTTGCTGAGCGCCCCCGAGTGCAGCTGTGTGTTGCTCCCCCTCTTGGCTTTGCCGTCCAGACGTCGCTTGATCAGCGCCTGAGGGTGAAGGAGGGCGCGTGAGAACAATCCTGGGTTCCCGTCGACGTTACAGGGGCTGATGTGTGGTGTGGTGTGGTGCGGTGTGGTGCGGTGTGGTTGCGGCGCGGCGCTCACCCTCACGCCGCCGTCCTGGTTCTTGGGCCGCGGTCCTGACAGGCCCACCGGGTCGGGGCTGCACTCTGTGAGCAGATCAAAGTCCACACCAGTCACCTCTCACTCTCTTACAAAGGTGGTTAGATGAAGAACCACCACTTCTTCAGGCGGGAAAATGTCAAGTCAGCAAAACGTTTAGAGCGGCTGTCCTACACCTTAAAGGGTCTTTACATTTTTTTTTTTTTTTTTTTTTTTTAACTTGGTCTCTCCTTGTTTTATACTTTAAAGAAGAAAAAAAATGATTTGTGTTGGGCTTTCAGATGAAACAGAGAGATTATAGGAATTTACTCATTTTTATTGAATACATTGACTGAAAATCTGAATTGATTTATATTATTTAATGACATAAATCAGTGTGAATTCCAAGGTTTGACACTTGTGGGTAAACATTATATTGTATTGTTGTGATTATTGACTGAAAGACTTATTTTTTGTCTTTTTGTCTTTTAATCTTGTGCTTTTGTTTTAGTCTTTTAAATTAAATTAAATTAAATTAAATTAAATTAAATTAAATTAAATTAAATTAAATTAAATTAAATTAAATTAAATTAAATTATTGTTTTAATTTAATTTAATTTAATTTAATTTGATTTAATTTCCCCCTTTCTGGCATTGTATAATGAAATATTTAATATTGTAATAATATAAAATTATTTCTATACATATTATAATAACAATATAATATATAATAATATTAATTATTTATAATAATAAATATTCTTAAAGAATAATGTCCAGGTCTCAAATTCCCGAGTCAAGATCGTTTGTTTTTCCATTTTTTTTCTATTTCTCATGCAAATGAACTTGGTTGCCAATCTGTAATTGGCTCGTTAGTTTTGTGGCGCATGACGATACTTCTCTCCGCCTTTCCTGCTCAGAGCTTTCTGTTAGCTTTAGCATTAGCCACAACCCATCCCTTAACGCTTACTATTTCACTAAACTCTTGTCTGTTGAAGTGCGAGTCATTAAAGTTCTGTTTCCACGACAACGTTTCAAGCTAAAACTCAATTTGCTTTTGCGTTTTTCCCTCCAGAGAAGTTTTGCCTTCACACGGTGATTTACTGAAAATGATATCCATTTCCACGGAAAACAGCAGAAACGCATCTTCAGACTTAAAGTCGCTGCTGTTGCTTCTGCAACCTGCGATTTCTAAACTTTCTCTAAACTGAAGTTTGAACTCAGGAAACGTGAGCCAGGTTGCCAAACGTCTTCAGGTCCGGCCTCGTCGAGCTTTTACTTCACCGGCAGAGCCTCCGAGGGCTTTTTTTTTTTTTTTTAACCCTGTTTGCTTACCCAGCGCCCCGCCACAAACCATCCAGCGCCGGAATCCCATCATTTAGTCTCAAGACGCCGCCGCCGCCGTCGTCGTCTCCCTCTAAAATCTCCCTCGTCTCCTCGCTTGACGCCCGTCAAAGTAAAAGCCTGAGGCTTCCTCAAAACTGCTTCTTCACAAAATGTCAGTTGAAGTAAAAATGCTCTCTCTCTGTCTCTCTCTCTCTCTCTCTCTCTCTCTCTCTCTCTCTGTACGAGTGTTCATTGGAGCTGTCGATCGCCCAGTGAGATGCTATCTCACCCCAGAAAAACCGTAGAGGAAGCAATTTTCACAGTAATTCTCACGAATAAACATTCTGCTATTTCCTCTGCGGCTGCAGGCTGACAAACACGAGGCCCGCCGGCCCGACCCGGGCCGCCTTGCTCTGGAGGAGGAGGAGGAGGAGGAGGAGGAGGAGGAGGAGAAGGAGGAGGAGGAGGAGAAGCTTGCTTCTGGTGAATGAAGCAGCTGAGTGTGAAGCCTCAACTACAAACCGCTACACCCTCATGTTTACCTTCTGCACAGGGAGAACATGTAGACACACAACCCTCTGTGTGTGTGTGTGTGTGTGTGTGTGTGTGTGTGTGTGTGTGTGTGTGTGTGTGTGTGTGTGTGTGTGTACCTGTTTCAATATCCACGAGGTTCTGCATGCTGAAGTTCGACCAGCAGTTGCTGACACGGTTTCGGGTCCACATGGTTGGCTGGGGAGGAGAAACACACACACACACACACATACACACACACACACACACACACACACACACACACACACACACACACACACACACACACACACACACACACACACAGGTGTGAGCAGAGCATGCACACGGGATCACATCGTCTTCCTGAACACTGTTGATGACGTCCGGAGACTAAAACCACCACAGACCCTCGATCTGTTTGAGCCTCGGTCGTGTGTGTGTGTGTGTGTGTGTGTGTGTGTGTGTGTGTGTGTGTGTGTGTGTGTGTGTGTGTGTGTGTGTGTGTGTGTGTGTGTGTGTGTGTGTGTGTGTGTGTGTGTGTGCACCTCCTCCTCTGGAGGGATGAGGATCTGTCCGTCCTCCAGGACACAGCTGCTGATGTCCCACAGAGGGACCTCCTGGGGGGGGGCCCACTGCAGCCGGGGGAGCTCGGTGGGGGCCGCCGCTGTTGCTTCGGGGTCGTCTGGTCCTGCAGCACACACACACACACACACACACACACACACACACACACACACACAGGTGTGAGCAGAGCAAGCACACGGGATCACATCGTCTCCCTGAACACAGTTGACGATGTCTGGAGACTAAAACAACCACAGACACTCGGTCTGTTTGAGCCTCCGTCGCCACGACGATGTTTATCTCTCAGGGTTTGGTCGCTCCCATTCTCCGTCTTATCTCTCCGTCTCCTCATAGTCCTGTCCTTCCTTCTCTAGTCCTCCAGTCTCCCTGAAGCTTCTACAAATGTCTCACTGAGTCAGTCACTCGTTTTTCCTTTCTTCTCGTTTCCTCTGTTGCTTCCAGGTCGTTTCTTATCGTTCAGTTAGTGAAGATCGTTTTGCTTTAAATGCCGTCGACTCGCCATTTCACAAAAATCGGATTGTGACAACATTTCAGAGCAACGTGTGGAGAAGAGAACGACCGAAATGAACATGTTGTCCTATTTACGGTTTGTTTGTTCTTCTGTTGTTTACCTGGTTATTTATTGTTTGTAAGCAAAACCCCAAAAAAATTAAAAATCCAGGATCAAAACGTTTTTCTTATTACAATTTAATGCATATTTATGGGTTTTTCCAGCTTCACATTTGAACTTACTGATTCAAGTTATCTGGAGGAGTGGGACACACACACACACACACACACACACACACACACACACACACACACACACACACACACACACACACACACACACACACACACACACACACACACACACACACACACACTCCATTTATTTAATTAATATTATTCCAATTTTTCCTCCGTCCTTCTTAACTTTCACTGGTATTTTATTGATACTTTTATAATTCATACTTTATTGCTACTTTTTAACCATTACTATACATTATTGATACTTTATCACTTTTACTGGTACTTTATTGACACTTTTTTTTTTTTACTGGTACTTTCCTGATTTATTTATTTTTAAATCCCCCCCCCCCCCACACACACACACACACACACACACACACACACACACACACACACACACCCACACACAATGGTAGAGCTGCTGCTAGCTGAACTTACTTGGTTGGTACAGTGGTGATACAAGTCGGCATAGAGCGGGAGACACGCACACACACACACACACACACACACACACACACACACACACACACACACACACACACACACACACACACACACACACACACACACACACACACACACACACACACAGAACCTCAGAGCGTCGGACGACGTCAGGTTTCGTCTCTCACCAGATTCAAACCTTTGACTTTCATTCTGAAGACCGTAAAAGACTTTTTAGACTTTTTAGAGACTCCCACTTAACTGACGGTCTTTCTGAGGGGACAGAAATGTCCCCGAGCCAAAGCGCGTGGCGTTCAAGGACGGGTTCTATGGGAACGATTCCTGGTTCTAGACGAAGTGGAGGAGCGTCTTAGAATCACGGACACTGGTTACCTGGCAACAACGCCGACGCACTCCCACGACTCGCCAGCCGGGGCCTCTTGAGCTTCTGGGACACCGTCCTCAGGTACTTTTTGAAGAGCGCTCCTCCTCCTCCTCCTCCTCCTCCTCCTCCTCCTGCTCCTCCTGCTCCTCCTGCTCCTCCTCTGGGCGAGGGATCGCCGGAGGAGCCCTCCGCAGGAGAAGCTAAGGTGGAGGACGGCATCCGGGCGGAGAAGAGCGACCCCGGGGGTTCGGACAACGCTCTTCTGAACGGGTTCTTTCTGGTTCCTCCAGAGCTCTTCTCAGGCTTGGCTCCTTCTCCCTCTCCTCCTCCTCCTCCTTTCCTTTTCTCTCCGGCCTCCTCGCTCAGCGCCTTGCGCCACGTCTGCATCTTGCTCCACTTGCTGCCGGAGGCCTTCTGGATCTTCTCCATGGTGGAGGTGGACGAAGCCGCCGCCGCCGCCGCCGCCTCGCCGTCGTCGGTGTGCCACCTGTAGGTGTCCAGGGCGTCGCCGGCCTCGGGCGTCTGTCCTCCGGGAGACTCGGCGGGACACCCGTGGTGGTCCTCCTCCGACGACCCCGGCTCGTTGGGCGGGCGTCGACCCGCGGCCTCCGGGTCTTTCTCCTCGGTGCCCATTTCAGGTTCTTCTGGCTCTCGCGCCTCTTTTTCCGGGCGTCGCTTCAGATCCCCGCGACCTTCTGATCTGTTTCGCCGCGAAGCAGCGCGAGGCGTCTCCTCTCGTTTCCTGTGTTGCCGAGACGCGAGCAACTCGTCACTGTGGTTTTTTTTACACCTCTGCTCTCCTCTCTTCTCCTCACCTCTTCTCTGCTCTCTTCTCCTCACCTCTCACTCCTCTCCTCTCCTCTGCTCTCCTCTCTTCTCCTCACCTCTCTCTCCTCTCCTCTCCTCTCCTCTCCTCTCCTCTCCTCTCCCCTCGTCTCCCCTCCTCTCCTCTCCTCTCCTCTCCTCTCTTCTCCTCTCTTCTCCTCTCCTCTCTTCTCCTCTCCTCTCCTCTCCTCTCTTCTCCTCTCCTCTCCTCTCCTCTCCTCTCCTCTCCTCTCCTCTCCTCACCTCTCACTCCTCTCCTCTCCTCTCCTCTCCTCTCCTCTCCTCTCCTCTCCTCTCCTCTCCTCTCCACTCCTCTCCTCTCCTCTCCTCTCCTCTCCACTCCTCTCTTCTCCTCTCCTCTCCTCTCCTCTCCTCTCCTCTCCTCTCTTCTCCTCTCCTCTCCTCTCCTCTCCTCTCCTCTCCTCTCCTCTTCCCTCCTCTCCTCTCCTCTCTTCTCCTCTTCTCACCTCTCCTCTCCTCTCCTCTCCCCTCCTCACCTCTCCTCTCCTCTCCTCACACAGAGAGGTTCACCTCTACACACACATCTAAGGTTTTGTTCATCTGGTCTTGATGTTTTCACTCCACACTTCCCTTGTGTCTCTCTTCCTGTTCTGCTTTTACATTTAACGGCTTGATTTAAAATTGCCTGCCCACCTGCAACACATTCAGAGGACGTGCAAATAGTAAATAGACACATTTATTCACAATAAAAGAAATAAAAGACTGACTGGAGGGATTTCATATAGAAGTTGATGGCAGCAGCACTTAAAAAAAAAACAACAACCAGTGAGAGTTTGCAAAAGAAACATGATAAACTGTGGATGGATTTTGAGGCGATGTGTCTCGTCCACATGATCAAAGATCAAGCAAATATGAACCAATCGGCTAAAATCTAAAGCTGGAATCAAACTGGCAAAGCCTTGGAACTCAGGACGCGGTGCTTCAACGCAGCTTTACTCTTAAAGGAAAAAAAAAACAAAATTTCTGCTCTTAAAGTATGGCTGTAAAACTCTGAACTAAACTCTGGGGGTGACCTTTGATCCTTTGATCTTTTATTAAACATGTGCTTTTAAAGGTCTTGTCTTTCAGAGCAGATTTTCTTCTTGCAGGTATAGAGATACATCGGTAGAGATATTCTGCTTAAGTCACATGCCCTTACCTCTCATTCAATGACGTTGCCGTCGATTTGACGCCACACGAATCTCATTTCAAATGAAGGAACTGGAAATTAAATGGAGGAATTGCTTGAGCCCTCCGGGCGGTTGTGTGAAACATCGTCAGCTTTGATAATTAGCTGCAGGTTTTACATCGTCTTCTCCCGTCCAAACGTTTCTCTCGTGGAAGATGTAAAACAATTCTACAAGTCAATGAGGGACTCCAAAATAAAAGTCAACAGTGAAAATGAAAACAAGAGGAATCACCTGAAGCTCCAGGGGATAATATTGCGAATGTTTTTTTAGTTTTTTTTAATTTTCCCAATATGTGGTAAACAACCTTGCTTTATTAGTAAAATAAATGTATGTGTATTTATTTACATCTGAAATATTTGTCAAATCTTTCTGACTCACGACTTGTTTCAAACTGTAACTATAAAACTGTGATAACTTGATTTTTACGATGGAAATCCATACGTCGAGTTCAGAAGAAGGACGAGTGTTAAACTGCAGCTTGTCCCTCATCGTGTTTCTCATTAACCTCATAAGACGCCGTCCGCACACCCAGTGAGACTTTCCATGTAGAAGCGACGTGGAGAACCGGGCGGCTCGTTTGTGACTGAAGACGCTTACGCACCGTTTGACTGTTGACTTCAGCTTCCTGTCAGAGCGAAACCTGCACTTCCTGCTGCCGCCGACTCGTCAGACTGTCACCGACCACTTCCTGCCGCCCCACACCTGCAGGGAGTCACAGCTAATGTCACATCTAATGGCCGCCGACTGGTTGAAAAAAAAAAAACAACTGTTCATGCTTTAGTCAGGTGGCTTACCATGAGGTCAAATAGCTACAACACTAGTAAAACTATGGCGATGCATGTCTATGTGTATGTATGTATGTGTACATTGCTTTTTTTGGGTATATTTTTATGTTCTTATTTCTTGAGATTTTTGTTGTTGTTGTTGTTGTTTGTTTTTGTTATTTGCTAAACTTAGTGAGGATGATCAGGTTCCGCCTATGTACGTCTCTTCTGTTAAATTTTTTTATTTATTTCACAGTGGGGGGGAAATAAATAAATAAATAAATGAATAAAGAAAGAAAGAAAGAAATTAATGAATGAATGAATGAATGAATGAATGAATAAATAAACAAATTAATATATAAATGGATAAATAGAGAAATAAATGAATGAATAAAATAAATAAAAAGTTCGACATGTTTTATGGCTCCTGACAAATTACATTTGGTAAAAAAAAAAAAAAAAAAAAGTAGGCCTTTTGGTGAGAAATATTGCTGATTTCTGCTCTAAACACATGTAATTCCAACTTATTATCTTGTTTTTTTTTTGTTTTTTTTTTTAAAAATCTAAACGTAAAATCTCTTCCGGTACTGTAATTCTATTACAAATATTCAACGAATATTCAACTTTTGTTTGACACCAGTCCATCTTGTCACAGATTGATTGAAGCTGTGAGAATTAATTGTAAACTGTCTATTACATATTACGTGTAATAACAAAAATATTTGTTAATAGAAGTAATGCTAACGTGTGAAACATTCCCAATAAGCAACAACAGTTAACTATTTAAGATATGAAATTCTACATTTGAGGAGCCAAGTGAGTCTGGTAATAATCGATTTTGACTCCGGTTTACTCTTCACACTGAGGTAGAGAGGTATTACTCCACTAGATGGCGCCACCGCATCAACATGTGTGTTTGATCGTCTCGAGAGTTCTAATGGGAACTTCATTTGATGGTTATTTGAGAATCTGTAATGTTTAATATTGAGCATTCTCATACGATGATGACACACATTTTATTAGATTATAAAAATATTATTATTATTATTATTACTACTACTGCTACTACTACTACTACTACTAATAATAATAATATGGCCTTTCAGGATTCTCAAGGTCACCTGACAATATAAGACGAATTAGATAAAAAAAGACTTCTTGGCCTCATTGATTCAATAAATCTATGGGTTTTTTCATCCGTATAAATGAAAACGTCCCACTTTTCCTGCAGATTTGTGGTCTGAACATCCATGATGTGAACTTCCAGTTCTTGGTATCGTCCTGGTGTCGTCCTGGTGTCATCCTGGCATCATCCTGGTATCATCCTTGTATTGTCCTGGTATCGTCATGGTATCGTCCTTGTATCATCCTGGTGTCATCCTGGTATCGTCCTGGTATCGTCCTGGTGTCGTCCTGGTATCGTCCTGGTGTTGTCCTGGTGTCATCTTGATGTCATCCTGGTATCGTCCTGGTATCGTCCTGGTGTCATCCTGGTCCAATCCTGGTATCGTCCTGGTATCGTCCTGGTGTCGTCATGGTATCGTCCTGGTATCGTCCTGGTGTTGTCCTGGTGTCATCTTGATGTCATCCTGGTATCGTCCTGGTATCGTCCTGGTGTCATCCTGGTCCAATTCTGGTATCGTCCTGTATTGTCTGGATATCGCCCTGGTATCATCCTGGTATCGTCCTGGTATGATCCTGGTATGATCCTGGTATCGTCCTCGTGTCGTCCTGGTATCATCCTGGTATCGTCCTGGTGTCATCCTGGTCCAATTCTGGTATCGTCCTGGTATCGTCCTGGTATCGTCCTGGTATCGTCCTGGTGTCATCCTGGTACCATCCTCGTATCGTCCTGGTATCGTCCTGGTATCGTCCCGTATCCTCAGGTTCCTGCAGGGACACAATTTTACATCACTATATTTTTCTTATGAATGAATTCAGGCCGCATAATTTCCTCTGTGGTTCCAGAAGAAGAGGCGGTCCTAAAAGAGATTAAAGAGATTATCAACTCTGGAACAGGAGGAAGGTTTTTTTTTTTTTTTTAATGAACCGGCACTGCCTGGGTTGCCAGATCTGACCGATGGTTTCCAGCCCAAACACACACGAAAATCTATTCAGTGAAACAAATAGATTTTTCTATTCAGAGAGCGCTCTGGACATGTGAAGATAAAGCCACAAATTCGTATCAACACCCTCAGGTTTGATCCAAACGAGCCTCTGACCCTGTGAGCACATGTTTGTATTTAACCTGATTACTACGTATGAAAAACTGGGGGATAACCAATCCATAACAAAAACTGCACCGTTAATAAATTAATATTTGCAACCGTCTGAACTCAAACTATGGTCACATCGGCTTACAAAAAGCTTTCTACAAGGATTTTGTCACTCAAGTTCAATATTTTCCATAAAATTCAAAATAGCTGCAGCGGGTGGGAGTCTGTCACCCTTTGACCTTTGACCTTTGTGTGGCACACACACACACACCACACACACCCACACACACACACCTGTATGATGAAACCAGTGACCTAAAGGTGGATTTAAACTGATCCTGGATGACAAGAGACATTACATAAGATGTGATTTGACTCTGATCTGACTCATCTCTGCAGTTGTGTTGTTGTTTTTACAACGTTAAGGTCAACTGGAACATTTCAGAGGGAATTTATCCTGCCTTCTTCGATGCTCAGCGTCTCCATGGCAACAGACGCTGATCTCCTTCTACATGAGGTGCATTAACATAATTCACATAATTCACATAATCTTCGCCCCGACATTTTTTGGCGAAGGCAACAATCGCAAAATGAAGAAAACATCACAAGAACACAAAGAGAAAATGTAACACAAGCAGGATTCTTCTCTATTCTTTTTTTTTTTTTTTTTTTTTTAGAAAGCAGTGCAAGATTTAGCCAAAACAAGCTATCCCCCCCCCATTGTAGGAATTTAAGAGCATAATAAGACGAGAAAAAAAAACCCGATTTATTTAAAAAAAAAATTGTTTATCTAAAAATCCCACCTGATTTATTCCGGCCCAGCGTGTCATCGCGCGGAAAGTCGCCGGACCTGGCAACCCGGAGCGCCGCGCTTGCAGCGCGCGGTGGAAAAAGCCGAGGCCGGTGAAAAGGAGGCGTGGCCTCGGGAGGATGACGGCGGGAGGCGGGGAGCAGCGACGGAGAGAGAGCGAGAGAGAGAGAGAGAGAGAGAGAGAGAGAGAGAGAGAGGACCGACCGGGACAGACCGGGACTGGGTCCTCCTGCAGCCACAAGCTCGTCCTCAGAGCTCCCACGGGATTTATCCGGGATCTGGTCCTGAGCCGAACCGAACCGAGCCGAGCCGGTACCCCCCCCCCCCCCCCCCCCCCTCTGCGGCTCCATGGCTCGTTAGCGCGGAGCTAACCGACCGTCGTTCCCCGGTGGAGGAAGCAGACCGGGAATGGACAGAGCTGGCCCGGGTAGCCTCTCCAGAAGACACGAACGAGATTAACCCGGACTACCGCTCGTCTCCAGCCGGTGAGACTTCGTTCGGAGACTCGTTCAGTCGGTTGATCTGGTCACCCGGCGGGTCGGTAACTTAACTAGCTTAGCATGGCGGCGTTAGCCTGCGTTCTGTTATTAACCAGGTTTAAAGAGGCTTAATGTTCATGTGAGAGGCTTTTTAGTACAAAACGTTCCTCCAGACGAGAGACTGTCTCTTATTAGACTGTCTCTTATTAGACTGTCTCTGCAGAGACTGTCTCTTATTAGACTGTCTCTGCAGAGACGAAAAGACAAGCTGTCTAAACTGTTCTGTCTTCTAAACTCAACTCTGTCCATACTGTCTACTGTCCATACTGTCTACTGTCCTCTGACCATACTGTCTACTGTCCATACTGTCTACTGTCCTCTGACCATACTGTCTACTGTCCTCTGACCATACTGTCCATACTGTCTACTGTCCTCTGTCCATACTGTCTACTGTCCTCTGACCATACTGTCCATACTGTCTACTGTCCTCTGTCCATACTGTCTACTGTCCTCTGACCATACTGTCCATACTGTCTACTGTCCTCTGACCAGACTGTCTACTGTCCATACTGTCTACTGTCCATACTGTCTACTGTCCTCTGACCATACTGTCTACTGTCCATACTGTCTACTGTCCTCTGTCCATACTGTCTACTGTCCATACTGTCTACTGTCTACTGTCCATACTGTCTACTGTCCTCTGTCTACTGTCCAAACTCTCCTCTGTCTAAACTGTCTACTGTCTACTGTCCTCTGACCATACTGTCTACTGTCCTTACTATCTACTGTCCTCTGTCTAAATTGTCTACTGTCCACTGTCCTCTGTCCATATTGTCCTCTGACCATACTGTCTACTGTCCTCTATCTAAACTGTCTACTGTCCACTGTCCTCTGTCCATATTGTCCTCTGACCATACTATCCATACTGTCTACTGTCCTCTGTCTACTGTCTCCTGTCCATACTGTCTACTGTCTATTGTCCAAACTGTCCACTGTGGAATGCGCTGAAGTCGTGTCTTGTTTGAACATGTTTCTGAAGCTGCTGACGTTCCTCCACCATGACGGTAATGATTCGCTATATATGTGTTCTATATATATGTGTTATATATATGTGTGTTATATATACGTTATATATACATGTGTTATATATACGTTATATATACATGTGTTATATATACGTTATATATACATGTGTTATATATACGTTATATATACATGTGTTATATATATGTTATATATACATGTGTTATATATACGTTATATATACATGTGTTATATATACGTTATATATACATGTGTTATATATACGTTATATATACGTTACATATACGTTATATATATATATGTGTGTTATATATACGTTACACAGTGACCTAGAGGAGCGCCCCCCGTTAGATGCAGTGTTGTGTTAGAGGACATGGACACTGGAGACGTGTCTCTGCTCAGTCTTCCTGTCCCTCCTGTAGTCCAGTTCTGGGACATCAACTCCCCTTTTAGATCGTCTCGTAGCAGGACACACACACACACACACACACACACACACACACACACACACACACACACACACACACACACGCTTTTGTTTCTATGTAAAAAAACCTTTTCCTTTTATTTGTCACATTCTGTTGTGGGTTGAACGTTTGGAAGAGAATCGTTGTTTGACCACCAGGTTCTCCAGTTGACGTTTGACACGTCGACTCTGACAGGTGGAGCAGAACTCCGTTGTTCTTTCTTCTC
>NC_137652.1:3015979-3035096 GCF_963422515.1 Blennius ocellaris | reverse complement strand
CGTGCACACTTTGTTCTGGCATTCCTCTGCCGGAACCCGTTGTTGGCTCCTCGACGCTTCCTAACGAGGCCCCGCGGTGTTTCTCTCCTCGTCGCTTTTGTGTCCGTGCAAGAAAACCTCACCGAACCAACGTCCGTTTGTTTTTTTGCTGATCGGACGCTTGTTGCTAAAGTACCCAGCTCGGTGCTTCTGCTTTCAGTTCCGCCCCTGAACCGCTGCAGACGCACAGCGCGACTCCAGCTGTGGCGGAACGGCCAAGCCGCCGCCATCTTAGAACTAGCCGCTGCCTTCTGGGACCGCCTCGGCGGCGAGGACTTGAACCGTCGGCCGGAACATTCAGACTGTTCGTCAGGGGAAGTTGGCAGGAAAGTTTCTGCAGAAGCTGGAACTTCGATCTTTAGAGGTCAAGTGTCAGGATCTCGACCGGGTCTGAGCCTCTTCAGACCGGAACGACTTCGGACGGTGGTCTTGGTCTGCAGTGGTCCAATCGAGGAAAAGCAGGAGCCGGATCACTGGAAGACCACTAGAGGACCACTAGAGGACCACTAGAGGACCACTAGAGGATCACTAGAGGATCACTAGAGGACCACTAGAGGATCACTAGAGGATCACTAGAGGACCACTAGAGGATCACTAGAGGATCACTAGAGGACCACTAGAAGACCACTAGAGGACCACTAGAGGACCACTAGAGGACCACTAGAGGATCACTAGAGGACCACTAGAGGACCACTAGAAGACCACTAGAGGACCACTAGAGGACCACTAGAGGATCACTAGAGGATCACTAGAGGACCACTAGAGGATCACTAGAGGATCACTAGAGGACCACTAGGGGACCACTAGAGGACCACTAGAGGACCACTATAGGATCACTAGAGGACCACTAGAGGACCACTAGAGGATCACTAGAGGACCACTAGAAGACCACTGGAGGACCACTGGAGGATCACTGGAGGGCCACTGGATGGTCACTAGAGGACCACTAGAGGGTCACTAGAGGGTCACTAGAGGACCACTAGAGGATCACTAGAGGGTCACTAGAGGATCACTAGAGGACCACTAGAGGGTCACTAGAGGACCTTTGTGGTCTTAATGTTTTGGCTGATGGGTACACCGTAGGTGTGACCAGGTGCATGTCAGCGTTTAGCTGTAATATTTATTTGTACTGTGAGTGAAAGTTGTGTTGCAGTTAAAATATTCCTTCGTGACGAGGTTCATTTTCAGCAACAACGAAAAAAACAAAAACGTTTGGGAGCAAAAACCCAGTTTGAGTTCTATTTGGACCAATTCTGGTCCCGTTGACTGTTTCTCTCAATCTGGGCCATTGATTGTTCAGTGTTTCTGAACTGTGCTCACCCCGATGTCCTGCCTGGCCTGGCCCGGCCCGGCCCGGCCCGGGTGATGTCCTGACCCACTTATGACCGGCTCTGGAGCGTCCTGGGCTTTAACGCTATTGTCGTAATCCTTCTCTGAGCTCCGCCTCGTCCGTGTGAATCCCGTCACTTCGTGGTCTCGACCTCCGAACGCGACGGTTTAAACAAGCTCAGGTCTCCACATGTCAAACCGGCTTTGTCAGAGAAACTGGGTCACTTTGTTACTACACACAACTTGTTTTTCTTTCTGGTGTCACATCGACATAATTCCATTGGAAAAGGAGGCACGAGATCAAAGATGCCATAAAAAATGGATCACACATAGTTCATCCTTACTAATTATTGAGATTAAGCTCCTCGTGGGACGGTTAAAATAAAACGCACTTTCTCCCACAAGGATATTTGTTGGTTTTCTAATTAATCAGGGGTTGGTTTTTTTTTGTTTTTTTTGCCCCTCGAGGAGCCCCGAGGCCCGTTTACACAGCATCTGCATGTAAAAACAGTTAACTGGCTGTATTCTGGGTCATTTACACAATAACGGCGTCGGTTGCATCAGAAAACGGCTCTTTGGAAATCTGCTTCTTCAATACGATGTTTTTGAAATGTCCTTCCACATTCACGCGACAGGATTCCTGCAGCTCTTGTTTAAAGGACTTCACGTCACTTATGTACTTCAACCACGTGTACATTTAGCCCACTTATTAATTACCACACTTATTATTTACCACACTTATGTCCTACATGCACCAGAAACTGAGTGAGCCGCCATGACGGCGGACGACTTACTTAAACAATTAGGTTTTCTGAATAAATGCGTCGATGTGTTATTACACAAGCGCAGTACCGGCGAGTAACGGAGCGTACAAACTACAATACGTCATGGTGCAACACTGGATCTGAGGAAACGGGAACATTCAACGATGCAGCATTCTTTCTGCAATTAATCATCCCGAGCGCCCCCCCCCTTTTTTTTTTTTACTCAGCCATTAAATCCAGCGGCGCTTCACCCCGTCGCGCTCCGTCGAGCTCCGATTCATAAAACGGGGATTTGCTCTCCTGAGTCGCTTCTCCTGCGGCGTCTAATTCACTTACCGGCCTGGACGGCGGCGGCCAAGAGAATCAATGAAGACTTATGGCCTCGGCACGATGCCGCAAGCCGCATTATCAGAGCGCCTCCATCAGCCTCCATCAGCCACCATCAGCCACCATCAGCCACCATCAGCCTCCATCAGCCACCAATAGCCACCGACAGCCATCGTCAGCCGCCATCAGCCACCATCAGCCTCCACCAGCCGCCATCAGCCGCCATCAGTCTCCATCAGCCTCCATCAGCCACCAACAGCCACCAACAGCCGCCATCAGCCACCATCAGCCGCCATCAGTCTCCATCAGCCACCAACAGCCACCGACAGCCATCGTCAGCCGCCATCAGCCACCATCAGTCTCCATCAGCCACCATCAGCCTCCATCAGCCACCAACAGCCACCGACAGCCATCGTCAGCCTCCATCAGCCTCCATCAGCCACCAACAGCCACCAACAGCCACCGTCAGCCTCCATCAGCCACCGTCAGCCTCCATCAGCCTCCATCAGCTACCATCAGCCACCAACAGCCACCGTCAGCCGCCATCAGCCACCATCAGCCGCCGTCAGCCTCCATCAGCCTCCATCAGCCACCATCAGCCTCCAACAGCCACCAACAGCCACCGTCAGCCTCCATCAGCCACCGTCAGCCACCATCATCCTCCATCATCCTCCATCAGCCTCCATCAACCTCCATCAGCCACGATCAGCCACCATCAGCCACCATCAGCCACCATCAGCCACCATCAGCCTCCATCAGCCTCCATCAGCCACCAACAGCCACCGACAGCCATCGTCAGCCTCCATCAGCCTCCATCAGCCACCATCAGCCTCCAACAGCCACCAACAGCCACCGTAAGCCTCCATCAGCCACCGTCAGCCACCATCAGCCTCCATCATCCTCCATCAGCCGCCAACAGCCGCCATCAGCCACCATCAGCCTCCATCAGCCTCCATCAGCCACCATCAGCCTCCAACAGCCACCAACAGCCACCGTAAGCCTCCATCAGCCACCGTCAGCCACCATCAGCCACCATCAGCCACCATCAGCCACCATCAGCCTCCATCATCCTCCATCAGCCGCCAACAGCCGCCATCATCCTCCATCAGCCCCCATCAGCCCCCATCAGCCTCCATCAGCCACCATCAGCCCCCATCAGCCCCCATCATCCTCCATCAGCCTCCATCAGCCACCATCAGCCTCCATCAGCCTCCATCAGCGTGCGTCCGACACTCTTGTCGGTCCTCGTTTGTATTTCTAGCCGTTACTTTCATCCCTCCATCACCCCCAGTGGCCGAAGCTCCTTTTCTTTCTATTGCAGCTCGTCTGTCTTTTTCTTAATGTGCAACTTCAAGCAAAAGAAACCGTGTCGGTTCTTCACGTTTCTCGTGTTCTTGATGCGTTTGACCTCCACGTCCACGTTCTCATTTATTAACGCCACTGTTTCGGAGGCTCGTCTCAGTAAACCGGCTGATTGTGGCTCCACTGGTGTCAGAATGAGCGATGGCGGCTTGGCCAGCTTCTCTCTCTCTCTGTGCTGTGAAGCTGGAGAAGAATAATACAAGAACGCTGCTCCACTTTCTTGTCCGGCTTTGCCCAGGAGAATTTCTGCTGAGGCATACCGTCGTTACTTAGTCCCCCCCCCTGCACCCCCCCTCCCCCCGGGGGGGCGGCGCTCGGCATTTCTGACATATTTGGACCAAACGTCACATGTGAACACCTGGAAAAGAGATCATGTTCTTTTTTTTTTTTATGTGCACGGTTTAGAAATGGTTGACGTGACGAGTTCCTCTAAAGCCTCAGTGGCGGGAAGTTTGACCTCTTTCGTGTGGATTGAGTTGCTTCGTCTTTGTCCGCTGCTGTTTGCAGCGATCTGGACGGCGAAGGAAAAGAGACGCTGCAACCAACTGCTGGTCCGTCCAGCCGGGTCGGACTTGTCCCTTTAGACCAGATTTGACAGAGTTTACACAGTCGCTTAGACGTCAAAGGAAACGTGTCCTCAAGAATGGAAAACGGCAGGAAGGTCATTTACATGGCGTGACGAAGTGTGTCGCATCTCAGGGTCCGTCCACACCTGAAGCATCTGGTTCAGGTGAACCAGGAACCTGGTTCACCTGAACCAGATGTTTCTGGTCCGTCGTCCACACCATATAGAACTAGAAGCTACTGACGCTAGCAGCAGGAGGAGCAGGGCCATAGACCTATAGAACTAGAAGCTACTGGCGCTAGCAGCTGGAGGAGTGGGGCCATAGACCTATAGAACTAGAAGCTACTGACGCTAGCAGCAGGAGGAGCAGGGCCATAGACCTATAGAACTAGAAGCTTCTGCCGCTAGCAGCAGGGCCATAGACCTATAGAACTAGAAGCTACTGACGCTAGCAGCAGGAGGAGCAGGGCCATAGACCTATAGAACTAGAAGCTACTGACGCTAGCAGCAGGAGGAGCAGGGCCATAGACCTATAGAACTAGAAGCTACTGACGCTAGCAGCAGGAGGAGCGGGGCCATAGACCTATAGAACTAGAAGCTACTGACACTAGCAGCAGGAGGAGCGGGGCCACAGACCTATAGAACTAGAAGCTACTGACGCTAGCAGCAGGAGGAGCAGGGTCATAGACCTATAGAACTTGAAGCTACTGACGCTAGCAGCAGGAGGAGCGGGGCCATAGACCTATAGAACTTGAAGCTACTGACGCTAGCAGCAGGAGGAGCGGGGCCATAGACCTATAGAACTAGAAGCTACTGACGCTAGCAGCAGGAGGAGCGGGGCCATAGACCTATAGAACTAGAGTTATATCGAAGTTTATGAGCAGGATTTTTAATTCTAAAGTTCTATGTGCTCGGTCTTCTTCTGTGTTTTTGGTGTGTTTGGTGAGTCACAGTGCCCCTACAGGCCTGGCAGGTGAACTGCAGCCCTGAAGCCTCGTGTTGAGTCGAGTTCATAGTGACGTGTTGACGGAGGTTGTTAGACGACTGTGGAGAAAAAACATAGTTTTTCCCGTTGTGTGGATGTTCCCTAAAGGACCTTACCGGAGTTTACCAGTAAATATACATTATGAACACATGTTCAGGGGACTTAAACATATAATTTCTATTGAATACAAGTAGAATATTGCATCCCACAAAATGTGAGTCATCTATATAGTTATCTTTCCCCCCATCAAGAGTCAGTTGGTCTTTTTGACATCGCACATTGGAAGCTTCTTGTTGCCGTCCACAGATGGCGTTCCCCGTTGCTCCGGCTCCCGGCGGACACAGTCATGCTTGCATAACCGCACTACTGCTAAGCATATTACTCAGCCCACCAAATATTTAGACCGTACATTTATATAAGGTCTGCATACTTGGCAGATTTCCCCCTCCTCCCTGCAGCTCGCAGGCCTTGCTGTCGTTACAATGGAGGTGGAGAGGTGGGCGGTGTGGCACGTCGCGACCAAAGACTCCATTGTTCCATTGGTTCAGTCACACGCTCCGTCCTTCTCCGTCCTTCTCCGTCCTTCTCTGTCCTTCTCTGTCCTTCTCCGTCCTTCTCCGTCCTTCTCCGTCCTTCTCCGTCCTTCTCCGTCCTTCTCCTTCCTTCTCCGTCCTTCTCCTTCCTTCTCCGTCCTTCTTCGTCCTTCTCTGTCCTTCTCCGTCCTTCTCTGTCCTTCTCTTTCCTTCTCCTTCCTTCTCCTTCCTTCTCCTTCCTTCTCCGTCCTTCTCCTTCCTTCTCCGTTCTTCTCCGTCCTTCTCCGTTCTTCTCCGTTCTTCTCCTTCCTTCTCCGTTCTTCTCCGTCCTTCTCCTTCCTTCTCTGTCCTTCTCTTTCCTTCTCCTTCCTTCTCCGTCCTTCTCCTTCCTTCTCCGTTCTTCTCCGTCCTTCTCCTTCCTTCTCCTTCCTTCTCCGTCCTTCTCCTTCCTTCTCCGTTCTTCTCCTTCCTTCTCCGTCCTTCTCCGTCCTTCTCCTTCCTTCTCTGTCCTTCTCTTTCCTTCTCCTTCCTTCTCCTTCCTTCTCCTTCCTTCTCCTTCCTTCTCCGTCCTTCTTCTTCCTTCTCCTTCCTTCTCCTTCCTTCTCCGTCCTTCTCTGTCCTTCTCCGTCCTTCTCCGTCCTCCTTCCTTCTCCGTCCTTCTCCGCCCTTCTCCGTCCTCCTGCACCAAGCCTCCACCTGCGGTCACGAGACTCTGGACCTGACGTTTGGGCAGCGTTACCGCCGTCGCCGTGCTTCTGTCTACCCAGTCGAATCGCTTTGTTGGTTTTTTTTGCCTTTTGGTTTCCCCGTCTCCGCGGCAACGCCGCAAGAGGCCCGACGTATAGCAAATGTCATGTTTATTTATGTCAACGTTTGTCACGGTACCGGCGCCGCGTTTTTCAACACGTTTCAAAGGTGTTTAACTGGTTTGGTTAACTACGTCTGTGGGCTCCATGAAGGAGCAAAGGTTAATAACTGTAAAAGTTTCATTTAAATTTTTTTTTTTTTTTTAAGAATTTTGAAGTGAGTTTTTCTTTGCGGCTGCTGAAAGTAGGAGCCGCTCCTTCACCTCCTCGCCGACCGGATTTACTTCTTGTAGGTGATTTGAATAAAGCCTGGAAAGGTCTACTTTATGTCGGCGCTACGTGATGAGTATTAGATAGATAGATAGATAGATAGATAGATAGATACTTTAATGATCTCCAAGAGAAATTCACAGTTCCAGCAGCAGCAATATGGAAACACAGGGGCATGCAGGGTTAAAAAAAAAAAAGCAATAGGTAAAATAGAAGAAATATAACTTCAGTATAAACAATAATTAAGCAAATAATTAAGCAATATTGAGCGATTATTACAGTTAATGTTGCTGCATACACAATTCAATCCTAAACGTTAAAAAAAATCTTATATTTGTGCACTTTACTTCTGATAAAACGCAGCATAAACAAACAAAAAAGTCTAAAAGGCTAATGAAATAAAAAAAAGAATGTGTAAAGTAACTGTACTCCACTGACGGAGCCTGAAGGAATGGTTTCCAGCAGCTATTATTCTCCTGGACGGTGAGTAACTTCTTCCAGCAGTGGACTTCCTGAGTCATAACTTCTGAGGCTTCGTGAGGTCACCAGGCGTTCGTACCGCCGCGTTTCCACGCGTCCACGTGCTTCCGCGATCAAGTCAGAAGAAGCCCGACGTCTTCAAGCGTCCCGCTCTTGTGACTCTCCCTCCCGTCCGTCCTTGTTCCCGACCCACTTTGACTTCAGAGCTTTGCTTTCTGGACATGAAATCCTCTATCGCACGCCGTTCGTCCTCCCTCCATTTCAGTCCTCTGAATTATGAATAAAGCAAAGCGTTGAGCGTCGGGGAAACCGGAGAAGACCGATGATTCTATTTATTATTTCCCCCCCCCCCCCTAACCCAATGAATGAACTCCTGGTCTGAATGAACGCGACACCAACCAGTGACTGTTGTTCTCCCGGTTAATCGCCGGCGGAGAATCACTAATCTGTTGGCCTAACAGTTTTTCAAGCGGTGACCTGATTGTCCAATCGACGGGACGGACGCTGCCAAATGACGCAGCAAGTCCCATTAATTATTGGCATGACTACGTCCAACAAAATTATGGATGTCCGACGAGTACAGCGTCGGCCATGACGGCGTAGGATTGCCCGGGGTAGTGTGTGTGTGTGTGTGTGTGTGTGTGTGGTAATGATTTTTACCACCAAGCGGAGGGTGGCTGACGTCTGACTCAGTGTGTTTTCAGTGTTTACGCGAGGAAACCTCCGGCTCCATATGGAAAAGCTGAACGACCAGGAGGGACGTTTTTGAGCTTCTGTGTGCTTTTAATGTGGAATTCAACCCGACTCGCTTCTTTTTGTTCCACCGGCGACCGAGTGGCGTCGTTTCCTAAACCGTCATCCCTCGTCGCTCGGCCTCCACCCCGTGCTGCCGGAGTGTTTTCACCAGCCTCCCTTAAGCTGTCAAGCACCTTAATCTGAAAAGTGCCTCCGACCCGAAAATGTTCTCCTTCTTCCCCGGCCAGGTGATTATAAATAGCCGAGGTCGACCTCGGAGCGCCGTGGCCTCTGTTACACAACCGTTCTCATAATAGGCTCCGGAGTAGGAAGTCAGGAGTCTGGCTAGGGCAAGTCCTGTAGGGCCAAGGTACGGTGGCCCTGAAGTGCACACCGCAACAACACATGACTAAACACAACAACAGATTGAAAAACACAACAGCAAATTGAAAAACACAACAGCAAATTGAAAAACACAACAACAAATGAAAAAACACAACACAAATAAAAAAAACACAACAACAAATGAAAAAACACAACAACAAATGAAAAAACACAACAACAAATTGAAAAACACAACACAAATGAATGTTTTTCAATTTGTTGTGTTTTTTCATTTGTTGTTTTTTCATTTGTGTTGTTTTTTTCATTTGTTGTGTTTTTCAATTTGCTGTTGTGTTTTTTCATTTGTGTTGTGTTTTTGAATTGACAGTTGTGTTTTTTCGTTTGTGTTGTTTTTGAATTTGCAGTTGTGTTTTTTCATTTGTTGTTGTGTTTTTTCCTTTGTTGTTGGGTTTTGCCTTTGTTGTTGTGTTTTTTCCTTTGTTGTTGTGTTTTTTCCTTTGTTGTTGAGTTTTTTCATTTGTTGTTGAGTTTTTTCCTTTGTTGTTGGGTTTTTTCCTTTGTTGTTGAGTTTTTTCCTTTGTTGTTGGGTTTTTTCCTTTGTTGTTGGGTTTTTTTCCTTTGTTGTTGGGTTTTTTCCTTTGTTGTTGAGTTTTTTCATTTGTGTTGCTTTTGAATTTGCAGTTGTGTTTTTGAATTTGCTGTTGTGTTTAGTGATTTATTGTTGTGGTTTGCCCTTCAGGGCCACCGTACCAAGGCTCCGGTCTCGCCTTTGCGTTCATGCAGGCTGAGAAAACATCAGAACCGCAGACTTTTCAGAAACTCCGCTCCGGTGCCAGCCACATCCGTGTCATTTATTATTATTTGTTGTTCTTGGCTGCGACGCCGACATCCAGGCAAAGATGACGAAACCTGATCGACCAGAGCGATGGAAGCGCTGGCGGCGGCGGCGGCGGCGGCGTCGCTCCTGCCGGAGCTTGTGGTTGAGGTCAGGGTGTGGTGCTTTGAACTCGTTGTGCGGTAATTAAAGCGACGCCGTCATGTGATACACCATGTTCCCACGTCGGCGTGTTTCTTTCAAATCAGACCAACAAAAAAAAAAAAAAAAAAATCAAAACGCAAATGAACATCTGCTTCTTGTAACTTTTAGTCGCCACATGTACTGACGTGCGGAATGGATGAGATATTTTGTGATTTATTAATTTTTTTTTCTTTATATGGTGCCTGTTGGCTTCACACTCATTGTGGGTCTTTTGTTCAGTGTCGGACTTTAATCACCTCCAAATGATTTAGTCTCTGGCTTCAATTTTATACAGCTGGCTCAGATTTTGTGTTTCAAAATGCCACACGTCAAAGAAAGGCGAGATCACATGCGGTAGAGCTGCCTCCGTACTAAAAGACCCCCCCCCCCCCCCCCCCCCCATCCACAACGCAGGCTGTTCACGCTTCTGCCCTCAGGCCGGAGGTACAGAAGCTTGAGATGCAAAACGAATGGACTCAAAAACTCTTTCAAGGTTCAAGGTTCAAGGTGTTTTATTTGTCATTTCAGCAGTAAAAGCCAGGTTTCACAGTGTAATGAAATTCTTACTTTGCCGTCTACCCTGGAGCCGACATACGTCAATAAGTAAGTATATACACAAAAAATAGAATAAAATAAAATATAAAATAGAATAAAATAACAGCAGTGCAAAACTATTAGTAAGAACGTGAGATGTGCGTCGTGTGCAATTGTACAGATTTCTTCCCCGTCGCCATCAGACTTCTGAACATGTTTACATTTAATCTGTACAATTGCACACGATGCACATCTCACGTTCTGACTAATATTTTGCACGGCTCTGTTATTTTATTTTATTTGATATTTTATTTTATTTTATTCTATTTCCTTGTGTATATACTGACTTATTGATGTATGTCGGCTCCAAAGTAAGAATTTCATTACACTGGGAAACCTGGCTTTTACTGCTGAGATGACAAATAAAACACCTTGAACCTTGAACCTTGAACCTTGAACGTCAACCTCGTGTTCTCACTCTCTGCAACGTCTCGGCGAATCGGAGACCACCGAGGGCAATCCAGTCGTCTCCAAAAGAAAAAGGACTTTGGGGAACCTCCGTCCTCCGTCCTCCGTCCTCCGTCCTCCGTCCTCTGTCCTTTGTCCTCTGTCCTCTGTCCTCTGTCTTCTGTCCTCCGTCCTCCTGCCAATGAGACGGAACATTAAAGCCTCCTGCTGGGAGCGGGGGGACGGCGTGGACACTCGTCCCGCTCCGTTCTCGCACATTTCTGCCGTCGCTGGCGTTTAGATATTTAGATTTACAGCCCAGTGTTAGAGGAGCTTCTTTACGTGGGACTGGGCCATGCCCCCCCCCCCCCCCCCCCCCCCCAGTGGTTTCTCATCCACTGACCCTCATCCACAAGGAGAAACTGCGTATTGTTTTACATCGTCCCTCATTCGCCCCCCCCACCCCCGTGAAGGAATTTGCCCCACCGACTTCCAGGAAGCGTTGCTCACGTCGCCGTGGTTACGAGAGGACCACGTCCCTTCCGCTCTTGTGCCGAGGAAAGTTTGTCTTCACAACCTGCTTCTCCCAGTTCAAAGTGGACGTGAACGTCTTGCAGGGAATCGCCACGGCGACGGCCCAGTGCACGTTTCTTGCGGTGGAGTTCTGCTTCTTTGTCTTCCCGCCCGGCGACGGAGCGCGGCAACGAGAATCCCCGAGGAAGTTCCTCTGTGAACGCGGCTTCACGTGTTCTAGGTTGGACCTCGGAGCTGTGATTGACACATACAAGCTGTTTTACTTTCCTTCTCTTTGCAGATTTTACTGGATTTTTCACTCAAGCCGCTGTAGGTTTAAATTACGGGGCCATTGTAGTCCTGTAATCCTAATCCCTCAATGCACAATGACCTAAATATTTACACATATAGCCTCGTCTTTTGAAGCAGTCACCGTGTGACACAGATGTATTTTAACCCTTAGATGCACACGTGGGGTCAAAAATGTCAAAAAATAAACCAAAAAGCAAATAGTACCTGGAGAACCCGTGTACCTGGAGAACCCGTGTACCTGGAGAACCTGTGTACCTGGAGAACCCGTGTACCAGGACAACCCGTGTATCTGGAGAACCCGTGTACCTGGAGAACCCGTGTACCTGGAGAACCCGTGTACCAGGACAACCCGTGTACCAGGACAACCCGTGTACCTGGAGAACCCGTGTACCTGGAGAACCCGTGTACCAGGACAACCCGTGTACCAGGACAACCCGTGTACCTGGAGAACCCGTGTACCTGGAGAACCCGTGTACCTGGAGAACCCGTGTACCAGGACAACCCGTGTACCAGGACAACCCGTGTACCTGGAGAACCCGTGTACCTGGAGAACCCATGTACCTGGAGAACCCGTGTACCTGGAGAACCCGTGTACCTGGAGAGCCTGTGTACCTGGAGAACCCGTGTACCTGGAGAACCCGTGTACCTGGAGAACCAGCTACACGCCGTGGTTTTTCATTTTTTTAAACGCTGGTCTCAACTCTGAGCCGACCAATCAGGACGCAGCTTTCCATTCTCACCCTTCCAGGAACGACCTGGAGCCTCCAGCTTCCCGCTATCGACAGCGAAACAGTCCGGCTGCTTTTTTCGGCGGCGGCCTGAAGCCGTCGGTTCCGTGTTTGTTCGTCCCCCGCGGTAAAGCTCCTGCAGTACGTCAGCACATTGTTTTGAATGAAAAGCGACGGCGTTTGTGGTCGGGGCTTGTTGACGTGCGGCTGTTTGCGACGGTCCAAAGTGATGTTTACGTCCAGGCTTTGTGCTGACGAGGCCCACGCCCAGTGTTCCAGAGCACCGGGCTGAAAAACAGAGCTCAGCATTCAGGGCAGGGAGGATTTGCCTGCCGAGCCGCTCTACATAGTAAACCTGCTCTCAACACTGGGGGGAAAAAAGTGTTTGCTTAGTGCCTTGCTTGGTAGCAAGCAAAAAAACTATAACTAAGAAATGGCTATCCTTGGACGTACCAACTTTAACAGTATGGTGGGAAACCACACTGGAAATCTATAGGATGAAAGAGTTGACTGCTTTGGTTCATGATAAACACGGTTGGTTTGACGCATGTTGGGGTAAGTGGGTGATATACACTAATGCAGAAAGGCCCAATTATATACTCAAAATGTTATAGTTAGTCTTTCTTTTTCTCTCTCCATCTTTATGGTTGATATCTTTTCTTTAATTGAGAATCAACTGTTATCTACTGGTCACTCCCTGTTCTACAATGTTCTGTATGTTTTATTGCGTCAAAATATAAAAACTCATAAATAAAGAATAAAAAAAAAAACCTTCTCTCAGTACAAGTCTCTCTGTGTGGAAGGTTTAGAACACCCCCTCTGATGAGAGAACCATCCTGCCGTCACGGGGCTCCTAGATGAGAAGGTTGTACTGTTCTTGAATTTTGCCCTGATTAATTTCACAGCAGTGTCGAGTTCACGTGTTTTTTTTTTTTTTCGTGACACGGAATGCCACATCACAGGTCTTGTGAGTGTCGCTTCCCTCCGGTGATCCACCTCAGCTGCACTGAACCCTTTTTAATACCGAGTTAGACTTAAATCCATTTAACGGTTGAAAACTTGGAGTGTCTGCGGGGATTTTAATGTGACGTATGAGACGATATCGGTTCTCAACCGGCCTTAAATGATTGACTTTGATGCATTTCTAAGATGCGTTTTTTTTTTTTTTTTTTTTTTAATGAATTTGCAGCGCGACCTCATTGTGCTCTGTAGTGAGGAGACGATCATGTGACGCCTGAGTGATCAGCAGTGGTGTCATGGAAGAGCAGTAATGACCCATTTTCAGCACCAAAAGCAGCTTTTGTTTGTTTGTTTGTTGTTTTGTTTTTAATTCGCCGTCACAAACGCTTCTTGTCCTTCCATCCACGTCTGTGAACTTTGACCTCTATGACAATAAACGCACACCAACATGCTCTTGAACACGGTTTCTTGTCTTGAACGGATATAAAATGAGAATATATGACAATTAAAACAAACCTTTTCCCCTCTGACTTTCCCTGACGTCATCAACATGCGTCATTTCCTGTGTCTTTTCCCCGAGTTTCTCATAATAACCGACAATTAGCTGTGATATGAGATAATTACTTAATCACCGAGAGCCAAACACACCGTTCTTGAAACGTAATCCTTCAGACCCGCGTTGCCTCGTCTTCAGAGTTCTGACTTTACCCTGATTACAAAGGTCTTCCTCCACGAAGCGTCGTCACACAGTGTGATCTCCTGCGTGACGCCGAATGACGTCCAGAAGGCGAGAGCCTGATGGAAACCAACGGTTAGCGGCTGGTTAGAATCAAAGCTTCTGGGTCTCTGGAGGCGTTTGTTGTCTTCAGAGAGGAGCCGAGCTCGTTTTTTTTCCCTCCCTCTCTCTCTGTTTAAACGTCTAAAACAACAGTGTTCTTTCTGTGTTGACCTGAAGTTCCACTCCGGGATCGAGTTTCAGTGCCGCCGCTGAAGAAGAGGAAGTCCCTTGTTGGTCGGAGGCTCGGCGGCAGAGATTCGGGCTTCCTTGTTGGTTTGACAGTATTTTGGCCTGACCCCCCCCCCCCCCCCTCCTCCCCCACAGGAGTGATCTTAAAAGACCTCCGACGCCTCCGTTTGCCCTCCCAGCGTCTTGTTGGGACTCGCCACGCTATCGGGAGAGAGACGGTAGAAAATCTCTGTTGCATAACTGCCGGCTGCCGCTGCCTTCACATATTTTGGACACAGCGTGCTGCTGCCCCCCCCCCCCCCCCCACCGGTACCCGGACCTCACTTGTAAAAGCAATTAAAAAGTGCTTAAAGTCCCAGTGAAATGTAAAACACTACTTTGTAAAAAACGATAGTTGCGGTTCTACTTGTAAGGTTCCTCCGACTCTGCCCCACCACTGTTGTCGCATAACAAAGTTATTTGAATTTTGAATCTCCAGCCGAGGAAGTCGGGGGAATCCTTCTTCTTGAGCGTGACGTCAAGAGTTGTGCAGATCTCCATCTGTTGGGTTTATATCGGCTTGTTTCCCTCTTAAATATCCAAGTTTTTACAGTGTTTTGAAGTTATAGTCGGTGTTTTATGAGCCTTGACGAAAGATTGAGCCTGGAAGAGATCAGAGAGGAGAAAAGGAGCATGGGCGGTGGGAGCGGCTAGCCTTTAGCTCGCGCGGCTAGCGGCTAGTAGACGATCAAGTAATACCTGGACTCGTCTTCGGTGATTCCGCGCAGTCAGAATAGCGCTTCGACATGATCCATGAAGTCGTTCTGCCAAAAGTCAGGAGCCTCAAAGCCTCAAAGGTGAAAACTGGCGGCTGATGAGGCGAGGAGACGAGGACGAATGGAGGACGAAGCGTCTTCTGCTTCCTCAAACATGTTCCAGACGGGGTCACCGATGGCAGAACCACCTTCTGTGTCTTCTTCATCAATCACTGGGTTTGAAATGACCATGATGATGAAATATGGTTAAATTCAGCCTCTTCGTGGTCAAAACTCTGATCCTCCATAATGTAAACACAACTTGGGCGTGTGCACAACTCGTGATGTCACTCTGTTATTGTCAGAAGCTCCGCCCAGCAGAGGAAATAGCGCCGTTTATCGGCTATTTTCTCGCAGATTGCCGTGTTTTAACATTTTACTCTTCAGCCAGTTAGTTTAAAAAATGTCCCTAGAAGCGACAGCCAGAGTGTTTCGGAGGTCGGATTTTCATTTCACTGGGACTTTAAGTGGAGTCGCGGTCGTCTCTGATCCCTGCTCTGGTTTGAGTCTTCTGCCTCCATCTTTTTTCACTTCTTCACTTCTTCTCTGCAGCTGCTTCACTTTCCAGAACAAAGCAGGAAGCGCCGTCCCAAACATGTTATGTAACTCGGCAGCACGAGGAACTATTGTTGTTTGAAAATGTCTTGGGTTTCCGGAGAACGTTGGGCGATACAATGAGCAGCCGAGAAACTATTTCCCATGGAAATCTCTTCACGTCGCGTCTGGAGGGCTGGAGGCCAAACAGAGAGTTGATTTCTGAAGCAGTGAAACGGCTTCTTTTTTAACCTGAAGGCCGAAAAACGATCTTTTTTTTTTTTTTGTGTGGCTTTCTATTAAATAACCTCAATGATACACTGAAGGCCTCATGTATCCTGCTCAACAGGTACCAGGAAGACAAAACTCTTCCTCCTTCACTCTTCATTCACGCCACGGAAATCTAAACCTGTTTTATCAGATTAACAAACCACAGTCTGTCCTCCTCCCCCCTTGTCCTCCTCCCCCCTTGTCCTCCTCCTCCCCCCTTGTCCTCCTCCTCCCCCCTTGTCCTCCTCCCCCCTTGTCCTCCTCCCCCCTTGTCCTCCTCCCCCTTGTCCTCCTCTCCCCTTGTCCTCCTTCTCCCCCTTGTCCTCCTCCCCCCTTGTCCTCCTCCCCCCTTGTCCTCCTTCTCCCCCTTGTCCTCCTTCTCCCCCTTGTCCTCCTTCTCCCCCTTGTCCTCCTCCCCCCTTGTCCTCCTCCCCCCTTGTCCTCCTTCTCCCCCTTGTCCTCCTTCTCCCCCTTGTCCTCCTTCTCCCCCTTGTCCTCCTCCCCCCTTGTCCTCCTCCCCCTTGTCCTCCTCCTCCCCCCTTGTCCTCCCCTCCCCGTTGTCCTCCTCCCCCTTGTCCTCCTCCCCTCTTGTCCTCCTCCTCCTCCCCCCCTTGTCCTCCTCCTCCCCCCTTGTCCTCCTCCTCTTCCCCCTTGTCCTCCTCCTCCTCCCCCTTGTCCTCCTCCTCCCCCTTGTCCTCCTCCTCCTCCCCTTGTCCTCCCCCCTTGTCCTCCCCTCCCCGTTGTCCTCCTCTTCCCCCTTGTCCTCCTCCCCCCTTGTCCCCCCCCCTTTGTCCTCCCAGGCTTACGAGCGCCGCTTCCCCACCTGCCACCTGATCCCCATGTTCGTGGCGAGCGACGTGGTGAGCGAGGAGACCGGCGAGGACGGCGCCACCCAGAAGGTGGAGCGCCGCTGCGCCCTGGACGTAGACGCCCCGCGGCTGCTCAAGAGGGTGAGTCCGGCTTTTCCGACGAGAACAAAAAAACCCCCCAAAAAACAAAACGACGCGACGCGGAAGCTAACGCGGCGTCCCTGTGTTGCAGATTGCCGGCGTGGACTACGTCTACTTCATCCAGAGGAACACGCTGAACCGTAGGGAGAGGACGCTGCACATCGAGTCGCACAACGAGACTTTCTCCAACAGGGTCATCATCCACGAGACCTGCTGCTACTCGGTCAGTACCGCCGCTCACAGACCGGGTGGGGGGGGTTGGGGTTATTCCACATTCGTCCACTAGGGCAGTGTTTTTCAACCCTTTTTGAGCCGAGGCACACTTTTTTCTTTGGAAACATCTGGAGGCACACCACCACCACCCGAAAATGTTAAAATGTGAAACTCTGTAGCCTCTATTAACAATATAAAGTCGTTCTCATCAGAGTTTTATCAACAGGAATCAAATAAATACAGAAAAAAATGGTATTTCCCAATTTCTTTTTTTAATAGTGCCTCCCTCAGTGTGAAACCTGGACCTGATGGATGAAGAGCTGAGATCCTGGTTCACATTCTTCCTTTTCAAAAACTTCTCCATCACTGTCACTGACACAGTACTTTGATATAAGATGGTAGCAGGAGGTGGAGATGAACCACACTGACGTCTGTCACTTTACATTTCACCGGCAAAGTTCTGTGCTGCCCTCTAGTGGTGAAGAGTATTTATACATGATCACTCTGCAACACAACACATTTTTTTTTTTTAGAAGAAAGTGTGAAATTGGATCATTTCCCACGTCACACCCGACTATATCGCACAGTGGTTGAAAAACACTGCGCTAGGGGTTCGCACCGTTACAATAAGGCGCGATTGCAGCGTTGCACTAAAAGCCGTTTACGTTCTTGACAGTGAAATAACACGAGGCCAGAGCAGAGTAGCTCTAGAAACACAGTTAACGAGAAACTTTAAAACATAAAGAACATCTTACGTGTACGTTAAGAAGTCAGAACATCTGCAGACCTGGAAATAACACTTTTAGTTTCCTGTCGATCTCATGTACGGCGTAGCGCCGCCAGCCCGGCCACAGTCATGTTTCTACCTCCTTTAATCCCCCCCCCCCACCCCCCCTCCCCCTCGCCCCTCCCCCGCAGAGCGAGCTGTGTTTGGACGAGCGTGGAGCGCTGCAGGTTATCCCAGCTCCACTCCGCCTCCGAGTTATTCTGGTCTCTACATAGTGGCTGAACACTCGCCAACTGAACAGATCTGAAACCAGCTCACGCTCCCCCCCCCCCCCCCCCGCTACGTTAATTCCTCCACTCTTGACCCGAGATCTCTCCATTCACCAGGAGACACGGTCCCAGTTAATGGGGTCAAGCACATCGCATTAGCCTCCGACCAACGGAAGGCGCTAATATTAGGCGCGAGGCCGCGCGGCGAGCGCTTCTCGCCGGGCGCTACCGCATGCTAAAGGTTAACGAGGAGCGACAGCTCAGCTAAAGGGAGCTAATGAAGCCACAGTATTTTGGATTCCGGGGGCAATGGAGCCCGGTGCCGCCGTGCAGCGTTTAACCCTTCGTGTAGCGGAGGAATTGTTGACGTTTGACTGAAAAAGGATGAAAACCACATGCTGGATATCGTCCACGTCTTCCAACGCGCCAGGCAGCAGACCGCGTTGTGCTGCACCGGAGAGTTTAGCATCACAGCCGGAGAGTTTAGCGTCACGACCGGAGAGTTTAGCGTCACGACCGGAGAGTTTAGCGTCACGACCGGAGAGTTTAGCCTCACGACCGGAGAGTTTAGCATCACAACCGGAGAGTTTAGCCTCACGACCGGAGAGTTTAGCGTCACGACCGGAGAGTTTAGCGTCACGACCGGAGAGTTTAGCGTCACGACCGGAGAGGTTAGCGTCACGACCGGAGAGTTTAGCGTCACGACCGGAGAGTTTAGCGTCACGACCGGAGAGTTTAGCGTCACGACCGGAGAGTTTAGCGTCACGACCGGAGAGTTTAGCATCACGACCGGAGAGTTTAGCATCACGACCGGAGAGTTTAGCGTCACGACCGGAGAGGTTAGCGTCACGACCGGAGAGTTTAGCGTCACGACCGGAGAGTTTAGCGTCACGACCGGAGAGTTTAGCGTCACGACCGGAGAGTTTAGCGTCACGACCGGAGAGTTTAGCGTCACGACCGGAGAGTTTAGCCTCACGACCGGAGAGTTTAGCCTCACGACCGGAGAGGTTAGCGTCACGACCGGAGAGTTTAGCGTCACGACCGGAGAGTTTAGCATCACGACCGGAGAGTTTAGCATCACGACCGGAGAGTTTAGCGTCACGACCGGAGAGGTTAGCGTCACGACCGGAGAGTTTAGCGTCACGACCGGAGAGTTTAGCGTCACGACCGGAGAGTTTAGCGTCACGACCGGAGAGTTTAGCGTCACGACCGGAGAGTTTAGCGTCACGACCGGAGAGTTTAGCCTCACGACCGGAGAGTTTAGCCTCACGACCGGAGAATTTAGCGTCACGACCGGAGAGTTTAGCGTCACGACCGGAGAGGTTAGCGTCACGACCGGAG
>NC_137652.1:2978479-3010979 GCF_963422515.1 Blennius ocellaris | reverse complement strand
GTCAGGGATGTTTTGTTTTTTATTTTTTATGTTTTTCCTGACACGTGAGATAAATGTATGAAGAATCAAAGAAAGGCTTTGAGGTGCAGAACAGAAAAATAAAGGTGGAGGACAAGATGTTTCCACAGGCGCTAATTAAGTGAGTAAATTAAAGTAATTGGCTTTATAAATAGATGACGGGTGTTTTTCAGTCCACTTGTCGGAGGTGGGGAGGGGGGAGGGGGGGGGGGGTCATAATGTTATGGCTGGTTGGGAGCTACTTTTGAAATGGGATTGTGACGCTTCCACAAAGATCTGTAGATCCACTGTCCACGCTTTTTACATTATTTGACTGACAATGTGTGTCACATGTGATCTACAGTCCCCCCCCCCCCCCCCCCCCCTCCCCCGGTGTTTATTTATTTACTGTACCACAAGACAAATTTCACCTCCGAGCATATTTACGTTCGTCCTATTTCCTCGGGACAACTGTGAAAAGAAAAGCCCGCGCAGCATTTAGCGGCTAACGCCGCTAAATGCTAATAAATGCTAAACAGCGTTGACGGTTGTCTTGTTTTTTCTGTGTCCCAGACGGCCGTCCCCTGTACGTCCTGAGGCTGGGACAGATGGACACCAAGGGGCTGGTCCGCGCTCTCGGGGAGGAATCTCTGCTCAGACATGTAGGTAACGGTTCGGGGGAGGGGGGGGTGGGGGGGGGTTTGTAGGTCGGCGCCGCATTGCGCTGGATTGCCAGGTGAGGCAATTAATGTCCAGCCGATTAGCTGCAGGATGTAAAAAACGCCGCACGGCATGCGAGAGAGTCCCGGTGTGACGGGAGGACGGCCCGGAGCTCAAAGAAAGAGAGAGTAGATGTAGTTTAAGAAGGAGAGGAAATGTCTCACACGCACAAGCATGTGCATGTGATTCAGTGGGGTGAGGCTGTGGAATCGTCTGACCTGCAATCGTCAAAGAAAGCAAAAACACATTGCGCAACTCAAAAGGTTTAAACTGTTTACATTAGAAAGGTGCATAAATGAAGGTGGACACGGGACAAATGTCTCATTTCCTCTTCAAGAGGTTGATTTGAATCGCCATACAGTCTGATTTTTGCCATTTTGCTTATTTAAAAAAAAAATGTTTATTTTATTTACATTATATGTTGTTTTTTTGGGGGGGGTTTTCAGACTAATGTACCTCAAATGATTACGTTTTTCTCAATAAGGAGAAATGACGACATCTTGACAGTAAACAGTCGCCGTTTCAAAGTTAGACGTGTAAAAGGGGAAGTTAGCTTCTTCCTTCTCCTTTTGTTGAACATGCGGAGTATTTAGATTTCCTTATTTTCTGCTAAAATGTGTTTTGTTACTAATAATCATGTTCATGTTCAAAAATATAGATTTCAGTCATTCATTCATTCATTCATTCATTCAAAGCTAAAACCAGCTTCCTTAATTTAAATGCGTGTAAATATCTTTCTGTGATCGATCCGCGTTTCCTACTTTCAGGTGTTGTCGATCAACGAGGAGGGTCTGAGACGCTGTGAGGAAAACACCAAGGTGTTCGGCCGACCAATCAGGTAGCGGCAGGAAGTTCTCATTTCCAACGTGTGGCGACGGGTTTTTCATGTTTACAAACAGTGAAAATCATCACAACAAACAATGAAACTGAATCTGATGAGTCACGTAAAACAAGCAGTGTCTCCAACAAGTCTTTTTTTTTTTTTTTTTTATATATAATTCTGCTCTTTCACATTTCAAAGATTTCTAGAGTGGCTTTAGTGGCTTTGTTTTATTTAAAACCCTCTAAAATCTTAAAAACCTTTCTCATAATATATATATATAGATTTTTATTTATTTATTATTTTATTTTTTTCCAAGTGTTTCAATTATTGGACTTCAAAGAGTTATAAGGACAGAAACTTATTGGACTTCAAAGAGTTATGAGGGCAGAAACCTATTGGACTTCAAAGAGTTATGAGGGCAGAAACTTATTGGACTTTAAAGAGTTATGAGGACAGAAACACACACACACACACACACACACACACACACACACACACACACACACACACGAGGCTGCTCTGGATGGGCAGAGTTGGAGGGAGACAGATGGAGGCGTGGAGGGGGGGTCTGACGGAGGAATTGGGGGAGGGGTCCTGTCATCTGTCATCCAGCGGGAGGCGTTGAGGATACGAGCTACACGGGAAGGCATGTGAACTATGAGTGTCCGTCACGTCGGCCAGAATAGACGGCGGGACGGACAGGAAGCTCGGCGTCACATTTAGAAACACTCCAGCCTCACTTCAGGGCGACGGCCGGTCGGGAAGACGCTCGTGTTTCTGAGGGGCGTGTCTGTCAAGTCGCACGCTGATCCGCCACATGCCTTCCTGCCTTCCTTCCCGCGCAGCTGCTGGACGTGTCTGGTGGACCTGGAGGGACTGAACATGCGTCACCTGTGGCGTCCCGGAGTCAAGGCGCTGCTGAGGATCATCGAGGTGGTGGAGGCCAACTACCCCGAGACGCTGGGCCGGCTGCTCATCCTCCGGGCGCCCAGAGTGTTCCCCGTGCTCTGGACTCTGGTGAGACGCAACGCCGTGGTGACGGGCCGGACGTCCACGGGTCCAACCCTTTTTATTCGCCGTTCAATCGTGGCTCAAAGAATGAAAAATGAAAAAGCATGAAAAATGGACCGAGTAAAAAAAATTTTTTTAAAAAGAAAAGAAAGAAATTTTAATTAAATATTTTTTAAAAATTTAATAATTTAAATATAATTTAAAAACTAAATATAGATTTGTATTTTTTTTCTAATTAAAGAACATTTTGAAAAAATTATTTTGGGGGAAAAAAGGACCAAGTAAAAAAAAAAAAAATTGTATAAATAAAAATAAAAAAAATACAAAAATGTATTTAAAAAAATTTATATCTATTTTTTTAATTGAAGATACATTTAAAGAAAAATTAAAAAAATGTTGGGGGGGGGGGGGGGGGGAAATGGACCATGTAAAAAAAAAAGGAAAAATTAAAACAAAAAATAAATAATGAAAAAAAAAAGATAAGAAAAATAATAATAATAATAATAATTAAAAAAAAAATGTTTTGGTTAAAAAAAAAAAAAAAATTCCTTTGAAAGAAAAAAAATGGACCAAGTGGAGATGTTAGGGACATTTTGGACTCAGTTCAGCTTCTCTTGCTATGAAGCAACACGTTACACTTAATAAGCTACTTTTCCCACCATGCATCAGGCGGCTTGATGTTTTTCTTCACGTTTTGATGGCGACGCATTTGATCCAGCACAGGCCCCGTCCTGCACCTTGCAGCGCTTGAGGCTTTTTGGAAACGTGACTTTATTATTGTTGCACATTGCCAGTGTAACAAAGACGAAATTGAAGCAGCGAATGCGAGTGGGTGTGTCGCCGCTGTGATTTATGAGGAATGCAGCTCTGCAGAAGTTCCGTGGAAGCTGCAGGTCTGGTCACCGCCTGTCCTCGCCTCAGTCAGTGGGACGGATTCTTTCCTCAAAGAGGCTTTTATAAGCGGAAAACGAACCGGTGTGAGAGTTTCAGTGGGTTTGAAAAGCCACTGGGTCTCCAAACCCCCAGCTTCTGTCCTCAAGGCGTCCCTTTCGTCAACGTACCCTTGAAACTTTTGTTCTTCCCAACCACATCCCGAACTGAACTTTTGCCCCCGCCGCCCTCAGGTGAGCCCGTTCATCGACGAAAACACCCGCAAGAAGTTCCTGATCTACGCGGGCAACGACTACCAGGGTCCCGGCGGGCTGCTGGACTACATCGACAAGGAGATCATCCCGGACTTCCTGGGGGGAGAGTGCATGGTGGGTCTTCAGGGTCACGCTGCCGCCGCTGCCCACGGTGCACCGAGGTCTCCTCCGCTGACCCACAGTGTGTGTGTGTGTGTGTGTGTGTGTGTGTGTGTGTGTGTGTGTGTGTTGTGTGTGTGTGTGTGTGCAGTGCGAGGTGCCGGAGGGCGGCCTGGTTCCCAAGTCCATGTACCGCACGGCCGAGGAGCTGGAGAACGAGGACGTCCGCCTCTGGACCGAGACCATCTACCAGAGCGCCAGCATCTTCAAGGGGGCGCCGCACGAGGTAAAGCCCCCGGTCAAATAATGGGGGGGCGGGGGGGGGAATTGAGGTTTCACATCAAATATAGGGCAGCATGTCTTGACAGCCGCGGAGGCTGCTGCCACCTGGTGGTGTGAACTGGTTACTGCTGTTGGTGTCGGGTTACATCACAAGTTCTACAAAGGGACAGATGCACTGCTTTTCCTGAGGCCATCATCTCACACACACACACACACACACACCCACACACACACACACACACACACACACACACACACACACACACACACACACACACCCACACACACGTTAATAATTTTATATTTTTATGTTTGTAGCTGATTTTCCTTCAATCGGCTGATCTAATGATGATAAATGGCGTCGGCGTCGGTTTGAGCTTCAATAACTTTCGAGGCCGACGAGTAATTTCTGGGGAAAACTGGTGTGTCTGGACGGTTTTACTGGTGAAGCAGGAGGATTTTTATTTTTACATTTTTTTATTGTCCTGCTCCTAAGCTAGATTAGGGGTCGACAATCCGCGGCTCTTTGGCCCCTCCACTGCGGCTCCTTGAGCCTCCGTCCCTCTGCAGTTCATCCTGGAGGGACGTAAGGAGGCAAGGCCACCCAGAGAGGGACGTAAGGAGGCAAGGCCACCCAGAGAGCAGTCCCGCTACAAAGAGTGGTAGAATGTAGGGTCGTGAACGACGCAGCGACGTGACGTCATTACAACAATAATGGATGAAGAACGTAGAATTGCGGCTGCAGGTCATGACAGCGGCTCAACTGGTGTCTGAAGCCTGGAGCTTCCTGTACCTTTCACAGTAAAAGCCGACAGTTCCAGGAGGTTCGTTACAGACTTGTTGAGAGTGACGGAACATTCTAGTGAATTCCACAACAACTACAGGACATTAAAGACACACCATCACACTCATGGTTCTAACAATCCACATCTCACACATTTATCTTCCATTTTAATAATGTGTAGCGATAAAGGAGCTGAGAGCTGCAATGCATCATGGGAGTTTCTGTTTGTGGTGTTTTAAATGTAATTATTGGGGGCTATGTTAGGTTTGTAGTGTTTTTGTTGCTTAGTTCATGTAGTTTAGTTTATCAGTTGTAAGTTGTCAACCAGCAGTGAAGAAGGTTTTGTGTGTCGTGTCGTCCTGGCGTGGTCTTCCTGTGGGACTGTCAAAATAAAATGCCTGCAGCTCTCTGGGTGTCGTGTTCAGTGGGAAACGGGACCAAATGGCTCTTTGAGCATTAAAGGTTGCCGACCCCTGGTCTAGACAGACGAAACCGACCGTCTCGTCTCTCCCCACCTCCGACCAGCTCCTGATCGAGATCATCGACGCCTCCTCCGTCGTCACCTGGGACTTCGACGTGTGCAAAGGCGACGTGGTCTTCAACATCTACCACTCCAAGCGAGCGCCGCAGCCGCCGCGCAAAGACGCGCTGGGGGCCCACGGCATCACCTCCCCGGGGGGCAACAACGTGCAGCTGATCGACCGGTCCTGGACCCTGGGCCAGGACTACAGCATGGTGGAGTCTCCGCTCACCTGCAAGGAGGGCGAGAGCGTGCAGGTGAGCCGGGCGAACCGGGCGGAACCGCGACTCGTCCTGATCGCCGCAGAGCGACTCGGCTAATCGCCGTAAAGCGACTCGTTCTGCTCGCCGCAGAGCGACTTGGCTGATCGCCGCAGAGCGACTCGTTCGTTCTGCTCGCCGCAGAGCGACTCGTTCTGCTCGCCATAGAGCGACTCGTTCGTTCTGATCGCCGCAGAGCGACTCGTTCTGATCGCCGCAGAGCGACTCGGCTAATCGCCGTAGAGAGACTCGTTCTGCTCGCCGCAGAGCGACTCGGCTGATCGCCGTAGAGCGACTCGTTCGCTCTGATCGCCGCAGAGCGACTCGTTCGTTCTGATTGCCGTAGAGCGACTCGTTCTGCTCGCCATAGAGCGACTCGTTTGTTCTGATCGCCACAGAGCGACTCGTTCTGCTCGCCGTAGAGCGACTCGTTCGTTGTGATCGCCGCAGAGCGACTCGTTCTGATCACCGCAGAGCGACTCGTTCTGATCGCCACAGAGCTGCAACTCGTTCGTTCTGATCGCCGCAGAGTGACTCGTTCGTTGTGATCGCCGCAGAGCGACTCGTTTGTTCTGATCGCCGCAGAGCGCCTCGTTGTGATCGCCGCAGTGCTGCGACTCGTTCGTTCTGGTCGCCGCAGAGCGACTCGTTCCGATCGCTGGAGTTTTTCCTGACCGCTCCCCCTCCCCCGCCGCAGGGTTCCCATATCACGCGCTGGCCGGGGTTCTACATCCTCCAGTGGCGGTTCCACAACATGCCGGCCTGCGCCGCCACCAACCTGCCCCGGGTGGACGACGTGCTCGCCACGCTGCAGGTCTCCTCCCACAAGTGTAAAGTCATGTACTACACCGAGGTGCTGGGCTCCGAGGACTTCAGGTCAGTCCGAACCCGAACCCAAACGCAAACCCAAACCCAAACCCAAACCCAAACCCAAACCCGAACCCTGGGTCCACCTGGGTCCACAACCTGTCGGCTCTTCACTCCCACTCTTCTTCTTCTTCTGCTTCTTCTGCTTCTGCTTCTTCTTCTTCTTCGTCTTCGTCTTCTTCGTCTTTGTCTTTGTCTTTGTCGTCTTCTTCTTTGTCGTCTTCTTCTTTGTCTTCTTCTTTGTCGTCTTCTTCTATGTCTTCTTCTTTGTCGTCTTCTTCTTTGTCTTCTTCTTTGTCTTCTTTGTCTTCTTTGTCTTCCTCTTTTTCTTTGTCTTTTTCTTTGTCTTTTTCTTTGTCTTCTTATTTGTCTTCCTCTTCTTCTTTGTCTTCTTCTTTGTCTTCTTTGTCTTCCTCTTCTTCTTTGTCTTCTTCTTTGTCTTTGTCTTCCTCTGCTTATTTGTCTTCTTCTTTGTCTTCTTCTTTGTCTTCTTCTTCTTCTTTGTCTTCCTCTTCTTCTTTGTCTTCTTCTTCTTCTTCTTCTTCTTCTTCTTCTTCTTCTTCTTCTTCTTCTTCTTCTTCTTCTTCTTCTTCTTCTTCTTCTTCTTCTTCTTCTTCTTCTTCTTCTTCTTCTTCTTCTTCTTCTTCTTCTTCTTCTTCTTCTTCTTCTTCTTCTTCTTCTTCCGCCGTTTATCATCAAGTTGTGTCACTTTCAGTTTCCACTGTGTTTCCACACATGGACGTCCAGAGGTTTCCAGTCGTTACACGAGGAGAAGTTTCTCCTTCAGCACTTTGTTTGTTAATCCATCTTTTTCTGTCCAATCCGCTCCTCCTCTTCTTCCTCCTCCTCCTCCTCCTCTTCCTCCTGTGAAGAACGGCTTGCTGTGATGTGCAGAGTCTGTAAGTGGCTCGGTGTTTGTTTGCCCCCCCCACCCCCCCCTGGCTGCTTCTCCCTCCTCAGAACTCAAACTTCAGACAAACGCTGCCCTGCTTGCATGACTCGCGGTGACGTGGCTCCTCCACCAGGTGGCGCTCACTGACGACAACAAAACCCATTTAACTCTTCCAAGTCTGTTTGTGTTTCTACTGACCAGCATTCTGACTCACTGGGTCCAGACCTGAGGTCCCAGGCCTCCTCACTCACCCTAATCCTAACCCTAACCCTAATCCTAATCCTAATCCTAATCCTAAACCTAAACCTAAACCTAAACCTAAACCTAAACCTAAACCTCTCAATGTGTAGGTTGGAACCTCTGATGGTGACATAATCCAGTGTCTGAGGTCAAATCAGATTATTTTCATTCTCGGATAACTTTTCTTTTTTTCTTTTATTTCTTTTCTTTTACTTCTACTTTCACTTTTTTTTTTTTTTTTTTTTTTGATTAAAAAAAGAAAGACATTTCAGTCATTCCAATTTGCTTTTATAGGGAAAATAGAAAAGCCCAACAGATCCACATGAGGTGTGTTTGCGACCGTGGAAAGAAAAAACTCCATTCTCAGATAACTTTTCTTTTTTTCTTTATTATTAATAAGCAAGTCGAATCTCTGCACTTCTACTTTTTTTTAACCTCATCAGCCATAACATTAAGACCGGCACGCTGCAGGAGCTTCAGCTTGAGAAGCTCTGAACCATTCAGCCTCACTCTAATACTGACTTTTACCCAACCTGGCAACTTTTTAAAGGATTTGTTGACGTTGATTAACACTAACGAGCAAACAGCAAACAGCTGGGCTCCGGGGGAAACGTAGAATCGTCTCTCGACGTGAAGGATTGGAACAGTTTTCACACTCTCGGTCTCGTTTACACGACGACGCAGCGACTTTGTTTCTGAAAAGTTTCCTGTTCAGAAGGAAACGGCAGAAACACGGGAAAAGAGGAAACGATGTCGTTTTCATATCTGGTCACTGGTTTGTTGTTGTTTTGTCCATCGACTGAGCCCGGTGGTAAACAACGACTAGTTACTACGACCAGGACCAGGACCAGGACTAGAGTTTCTCAGGACAGAGCCCGAGTGTTTCCAGAACCCCCCCCCCCCCCACGTTTCCATGGAGACAGATTCTGAGCGGTTTCAAGCGTTTGAAACGTTGTCGTGTAAACGAGTTCTCATGGGAGTGACGTGGCTGCATGGTTCTGCATCACCACACACACACACACACACACACACACACACACACACACACACACACACACACACACACACAGGTTGCCTGCTGCTGACTCATGTGTCCCCACCCCCCCCCCCCCCCCCTCTTCCTGCAGGTGTTCGATGACAGAGTTTGGAGGTCGAGTCACAGCGGCTTCTCTCAGCTCAGCGTCCGCCCACCACCTCCTCCAACCAGTCCCAGTCCAGCTCCATGATCTCCAGGTAGACCCCCCAGCCCCCCCATCCTGGACTCTGTTCCTGCTGCAGCCGTCTCTGGAACTGACGAAACTGGAACTAAAACCGATTTAAAGGGCTGATTTTTGCACAAAGGTCGTATATATTTTTGTGCCTGGCGACTCTGCCGAGGGCGTAGGAGGAGGGGGGGGGGGGATGGGGGGGGGGGTTGTTTGCCTGACGATTGTTTGCGTCGCGTTTCTGGAGGTCAAAGGTCAAGAGGTGACGAGCGACGCCTTCACCAGCTGGAACAGAAGCACTACCCGGAGCTGCAAGACCACGTAAAGACACTGGAGGCGCTGTTACACACACACACACACACACACACACACACACACACACACACGCACACGCACACGCACACGCACACGCACACGCACACACATGCGCTCACGCCATATTGTTTTCCAGGGCGTTTGTCGATGTGGGCGGAGTCAAAAACTAAACTAAACTGAGCTCACCTGCGGACGATTTAAATCTAACAGTTGCCATTGCCCCCCCCCACCCCCCCCCCCCCCCCCCCCCCACACCGCCCCCCCCCCCCCCCCCCATCCGTCTTCCACAAGGGCTTTTATCACACCTTGATGAAAAATTGACCCGGTCTGACTGATGTCAGTCCACAAGAAGCAATAACAACTTTGTACTGTGTGAATTCTCTGTACATCATGGAGGGGGGGGTGGAGGGGGGAGAGGTAGGGGAGGGGGGAGGGGTGGGGGGGGGTGAAAGAGGGCATGTGAAGCCTGAAGTTTGCGGCACTTAAACCACCTTGGTCTCCATCAGAAGCTCCTGCAGCTGGTTGGTCTGTTTGTCTAAAACGACCTGCAGGCGTCACGCCGCCACATCTGGACAACAGCTGCACAGCTGGAGCAGCAGTCAGACTCACACAGGCTGCTGATCCCCCCCCCCCCCCCTCCCCCCACGCTGATGCACGTCGAGGTCAAAATTGAACCCGCATCCAAAACGGGTTCTCACGTTTCTCCTCCACACTCGGATCCTCCACACACTTGATTTCCTGACTGTCTGTGCTTCGTCTGTTTTGTTTTTTGTTTTTCTTCATATTTTAACCTCGTCTGTTTCAAGCGAGCGTTTGGTTTCACCCGCGCAAAAGGAACTAGAGCCGGATCGCCGGCGGCTGGCGAACCGACGAAATGCCTGAGTGTGGATGGTTGAGGTGGAACTGCCATGTTTAGTTTAGTTTTATTATTATTATTATTATTATTATTATTATTATTATTCCTCAGCGAGGTGGATGGGAGCGCATCATGGGTGAACGTTGTCGTTATATTGGTTTGTTACTTGTGGGTTTACAGGTGGGATATTTAAGATTTAGCCATTTTAAGAGCCACGTGTCAATAAATACCATTTTAGCCTTTTGTACGCGTCACTTAGAGAAGCTTTTTTGTTTGTTTTCTGTTTTTTTTTCCGAGGTCGCCCACTGTCACAGGTCATGAACTGAACATTTCAAAATGCAACATATATATATATATATATATTATATATATATATAACATAAGAAATACAGTTGATTTGGTTAATGAGCGTCCGGGACTTCCCACCTGCACACGGGACAGGAACCATCACTATTGCCAAGAGTTGTTTGGATGCTGTTGCCATGGTTACTGAGTTACTGAGCGACGGGGGAGACGCCAACCCGGCCTGGTTTTCATACCGGCTTTCTTTATTTAAAAACTCTTTTAACGGTTTTGTTTGTGGTGTCGACACGTCGCTAACTGCAATAACGTGAGACTGGAGGGAAACACTGAGGGGCTGACGTGTGTGTGAGAGAGTGTGTGTGAGAGTGTGTGAGAGTGTGTGTGATGGTGTAAATGAGAACAAATAAAAAAAATTTAAATAAAGAGGGAAGATACGCCTGTAAAATGTGCAAAAAACACTCCGTCACCTTCTGGAGCATGAAACCAGATCAGCATCACTCCACCTCCTCATCCTGCAGGCGGATCTGTGTGTGTGTGTGTGTGTGTGTGTGTGTGTGTGTGTGTGTGTGTGTGTGTGTGTGTGTGTGTGTGTGTGTGTGAGAGATCCGCCTCCCGAGGGCTATAACTGTTACGTCATCTGTCTCCGACATATCTTTAGGAACTGTAAAAAGTACATGTTTTGAATTATTAATGAAAATATGGTGTCTTTTCTTGTTTTTGTTTGTTTTTTTTTTTTTTTTTTCTGAAAACATTAAACTTGAATTATGAGAAACTGTGTTTGTGTTCTGGTTGACGTTCTCTGCACCTCACATGGAATTAAAGTAAAATATATATCGGCTCCTGAATTATTCTTTAAATAAAGAATTAAAGACTGATCAAACTAAATGAATGTTTATCCATCCATCTTCTGCACACCGACGGACTATTTTAGCTTTTATTAGTGGCAGGAAACCAGAATAATCAGAAATCACGAACCAGAACGGAAGTTGAGTGTTGAATTAAAAAGGTACTCAGGTTCGTCCAGGCTGTGACGCCCCGATCCTCCACCAGAGGGCAGTGTGTACACGTCACCGTGGACCCCGCCCCTCCGTGTGACGTAACGTTATGTACGGAAGTGGTGTGCGTCACGTGGTGTCTCTCAGCGGCTCTTCGGGCTCTTTAAAGTGTATTTTCACAGTTTTTACAGGGTTTTGTTTGTGTTTTGTTTTTTTTCCCTCAACGGCTTTTTTTCAATCCAGCAGGATCTTTTATCCTCCACCTCCTCCACCTTCACCTCCTCCACCTTCACCTCCTCCTCCACCAGACCGCGAGACATGAACGCTGCTCCCGCTGGAGAGGAGCTGGTCACCCGGTGGGAGAGGTCAGCACACACACACACACACACACACACACACACACACAATAATGTGTATTTAAATCACTTTGGTGTCAGATTTATTCATGTTACCGGGTGGCACACAGTTTAAATGAATTTAATGATTTTTAAACACGTTCAACCGTGTGTGTGTGTGTGTGTGTGTGTGTGTGTGTGTGTGTGTGTGTGTGTGTGTGTGTGTGTGTGGTGTGTGTGTGTGTGTGTGTGTGTGTGTGTGTGTGTGTGTGTGTGTGTGTGTGTGTGTGTGTGTGTGTGTGTCAGTGAGCAGTCCAGGCTGAGACAGCTCCTGGTCCTCGAGGACACCGAGGCCTGGCAGAGGAGTCCAGACTTCTCGGGGCTGCAGCGGGTCGGGGGGGTCGACCTGTCCTTCATCAAGGGGGACGACGTGAACGCCTGCGCTCAGCTGGTGGTGCTCAGCTACCCCGGCCTGGAGGTAATTACACCCCCCCCCCCCTACACACACACCTCACACACACACACCTGGAGGGAAACGGCCTCATCCACCGCCACTCTTCACCTGCTCTGCCGCCCTCTGGTGGTGACAAGTTGGAACAGCAGCAGTTTTCCTGAAACCTTCATTAAAAAAAACTCTTTGTGATTCAGAAAAACCTTCTTTTGAGGTGAAAATGAGAAGCTTTCATCTGGTGTCAAGCCGCCGACCCGGGTTCTTCCTGTAGAGGTTCTTTAGAGGTTCTTTAGGCCAGTGTTTTTCAACCTTTTTGAGCCTTTTCTGGAGGCACACCACCACCACCTGAAAATGTTAAAATGTGAAACTCTGTAGCCTCTATTAACAATATAAAGTCTTTCTCATCAAAGTTTTATCAACAGGAATCCAGTAAATCCAGAAACAAAGTACTTTTTTTAATAGTGCCTCCCTCAGTGTGAAACCTGGACCTGATGGATGAAGAGCTGAGATCCTGGTTCACATTCTTCCTTTTCAAAAACTTCTCCATCACTGTCACTGACACAGTACTTTGATACAAGATGGTAGCAGGAGGTGGAGATGAACCACACTGACGTCTGTCACTTTACATTTCACCTGCAAAGTTCTGTGCTGCCCTCTAGTGGTGAAGAGGATTTATACATGATTACTCTGCAACTGTTTTTTAGAAAATAATGTGAAATGTGATCATTTCCCACGGCTCACCTGACGAGATCCCGCGGAAACACCAGAGTGCCGCGGAGCAGCGGTTGAAAAACGCTGCTGTAGAGGTTCTTTAGAGGTTCTTTAGAGGTTCTAAACACCTGAGCCGACCTGCTGCAGTTTGTTGTTGTTGACCCCGGCTGGAGGTCCCTGTGGTCCCGGGGTCAGAGGGTGGAGGAGCTCGGTGTGACCAGACGCTCCGTCTCTTCCTGCAGCTGCTGTACGAGGACTGTCGCATGGTGACCCTGACGGCGCCCTACGTCGCCGGCTTCCTTGCCTTCAGGGAGACGCCGTCCCTGCTGGACGCCCTGCGGCGGCTGGAGGCCGAGCGGCCGCACCTCCTGCCGCAGGTCTGAGCCTCGCTTCACCTGCAAACCGTGGAGAATGTGGGCGGAGTCTAATGTTTAGGGGTGGGGGGGCGGAGTCAGACTTTTTGCAATGTGGGCGGAGACCAACATTTAGGGGATGTGGGTGGAGTTTAAAGTTTAGGGGATGTGGGCGGAGTCAAACTTTTAGGAATGTGGGTGGAGTCTAATATTTGGTAATGTGGGAGGAGTCTGAAATTTATGGGGATGTTAGAGGAGTCAAACGTGTGTGTGTGTGTGTGCGTGTGTGTGTGTGTGTGTGTGTGTGTGTGTGTGTGTGTGTGTGTGTGTGTGTGTGTGTGTGTGTGTGTTTCAGGTGGTGTTTGTGGATGGGAACGGTCTCTTTCACTACCGAGGTGAGCTCCACGTTAAAAAGTCTATAAGGTTTTATTGGTTGTATTGATGAGATGTTGATTATATATTGATGAAGTATTGACAAGATATTAATGATGTTATGTTGATGTATTGATCAGATATTGATGAGATATTAATGATATTTTGATGAGGTATTGACATCCTGGTCAGTCTTGGTCCGTCCTGGTCAGTCCCGGTCAGTCCTGAATCAGTCCTGGTCAGTCTTGGTCCGTCCTGGTCAGTCCCGGTCAGTCCTGAATCAGTCCTGGTCAGTCCTGATCAGTCTTGGTCCGTCCTGGTCAGTCCTGAATCAGTCCCGGTCAGTCCTGATCAGTCTTGGTCCGTCCTGATCAGTCTTGGTCAGTCCTGATCAGTCTTGGTCTGTCCTGATCAATCCCGGTCAGTCCTGATCAGTCTTGGTCCGTCCTGGTCAGTCCTGAATCAGTCCCGGTCAGTCCTGAATCAGTCCCGGTCAGTCCTGATCAGTCTTGGTCCGTCCTGGTCAGTCCTGAATCAGTCCCGGTCAGTCCTGATCAGTCTTGGTCCGTCCTGATCAGTCCCGGTCAGTCCTGAATCAGTCCCGGTCAGTCCTGATCAGTCTTGGTCCGTCCTGGTCAGTCCTGAATCAGTCCCGGTCAGTCCTGATCAGTCTTGGTCCGTCCTGATCAGTCCCGGTCAGTCCTGATCAGTCCCGGTCAGTCTTGGTCTGTCCTGGTTAGTCCTGGTCAGTCTTGGTCCGTCCTGATCAGTCCCGGTCAGTCCTGATCAGTCTTGGTCCGTCCTGATCAGTCCCGGTCAGTCCTGGTCCGTCCTGGTCAGTCCTGGTCAGTCTTGGTCTGTCCTGATCGGTCCTGGTCAGTCCTGGTCAGTCCTGGTCAGTCTGGTCAGTCCTGGTCAGTCTGGTCACTGTGTCCCAGCAGAGTTCGGCCTGGCCTGTCACCTGGGCGTCTTGTCTGGACTGCCCTGTGTGGGCGTGGCCAAAAACCTGCTGCACGTGGGCGGCGTGCAGAAGAGCGGCGAGCACCAATCACAGGTGAGGAGCGGCGTCCTCTCATTGCTACAAGTTCATGAGAAACACATCAAACATACATTCGTACAGACTGAGGTTCATATTGACACGTCAATGATGAGCACTGTTCATTTATTTACTTATTTATTACTTTATTGGTTTCTATGTATGTATTTATATTTATCGCAAAAACTATGAACCCGAATCGCATGAACGTTTCAGGGGTGATTTGTCAACATCCAAGGACCAATCGATTCGAATTTGAGAGCGACCGGGTCAAAGGTCAAGGTCGAGGTCACGTAAAGGTCAAAAGCATATTTCCTTTATAACTCGGTCAGTTTTAATCCGATTGATGTCAAACCGACACCAAAACGTTCCGTTTTCAATTCTTCATCCGCTGATATGCGACATGACATCATCACCTCGGCTCGCAGTTGGAGGTCAAAGGTCAGGGGGGGGCGGGGTCACATAGAAATGATCAAATGTGTACATCTGAGTCAAACAGTGACAACATGAAGCAATTCAAGCGACCACGGCGACGGATGGAAGCGGTGGTGCGGTGGATCGAACAGCCTCGTAATCCATTGGTTGCCATGGCGACAGATTCAGTCACGTTATTCCCAAGTCTCATATTTACAAAAAATACCAAATGTTGAATGGATCTGACTTTTTTCTTTTAGGCTTTTTTCTGAATGAGGCGAAGTGTGCAGAAGTGAAATCAGATCGTTTTCAGCTTGTTGTTGTTGTTGTTCTTCTTTTTGTTCTTCTCCTCCGACAGTGGATCATCCCTCCATCCACTCCGCCTCCTCCTCCTCCTCCTCCTCCTCCATCGATCTCACTAAAAACACTGAAACACTGAAACACCAGCTGAATTAATGTGTTTGTTCACGTTTGGCCCTCCAGTCGTTTGTTTGACCCTCCTGACCTCCTGTGTGTGTGTTTCTGGGTACGCGTATGTGTGTGTGTGTGTGTGTGTGTGTGGGCGTGTTAGTAGATGAAATATTTATTTGTTTGCACTTGATCACGTTTCTCGTTTGTTTCATTCTCCTGCTTTTGAAAACAAATCGATGTCAAAGAGGAAGTGAGGCGACGCCTCGTCCTCCGTCGAGGCCTACTGTGTGTGTGTGTGTGTGTGTGTGTGTGTGTGTGTGTGTGTGTGTGTGTGTGTGTGTGTGTGTGTGTGTGTGTGTGTGTGTGTGTGTGTGTGTGTGTGTGTGTGTGTGTGTGTTGTGACTTGTACTGCACGCCAGTGCCCCGGCTCGTGTTGCTAATGCTAATGCGGCGTTTGGAATATAAAATCCAGGTGGAACGAGCAGCGATTGGTCAAAGTGTTCCGGCGGGACGGAGGAACGGCGGTTTCATTATTATGCAAATGTCGGCTTTTGTTTCCTCCTGCAGCTCCGTGACCGGAGCAGAACAGTGTTTAGAGTCAAACCGGCTGGAGGGTGTGTGTGTGGGTGTGTGTGTGTGTGTGTGTGTGGTGGGGGGGGGCGACATTCTAGAAAAGTTTCACATTCACTCAGCCACGTTTAAGACAACGTCCGTTTCCACGGAAACAACAGAAGTGCTTGAAACCCGTGTCGTTCTTCGGTCGGTCATGTGGCTATTTGGCGCACCTCCACCTCCACCTCCACCTCCACCTCCGCCGCGGTAAATAGTTCCTCTGCTCACGTGCGAGTAGCAAACATGGCGGCGTGACTCCCGGCATGTTTTCTACTTTGAGCTCCTCCTCCAAACGACTCGTCGTCAGAACACTTGACTTCCAGCTTCTCTCCATCTCGTTGACGTTTTACAGCGTGTTCTTCTCTGCACACGTGCAGATGTGCTCTCATTACGAAAACGACCAACAGCGCCCCCTCACGGCCCGCCGTGCTAACCGCACGCAGCCGGTTCGCTTCAAACCCGCCGTTGTCACGGTTACCCATGGTTTTTCACTATTGTCACTTTAAATTTTAGACATGTATATACATTTTATATTGTTTTTACCTTTTCTCCTGTACAGCACTTTGATTTTTATCTGTGAAAAGCGCTTTATAGCAAAATTTTACTTACTTACTTACTTACCGGCGGTCGAACCGAGTCGTCGGTGAGCAGGACTTCATTATTTTTGCCGCAGTCTGAAAGATGAGAGTTAAAAAAAAAAAAAAAGTTTCTCAAAGAGCCCGAGCGGAGCGACGGCGGCGGCTCCCGCTAACACGCCGCTAACGCGATTAGCGGGCGTGTTAACGTCATCTGCTTGACAGTGTCCGCGGCGTTCACGTCGTCACCCGACACCGTAACTCGATTGAGTCCATCCGTCGGCCTCGATCCGCCTCGCTGGCGTCGAGGGAAACAAAAAAAGATGAAAGAGCTGCAGCGAGCAATCCGATCTGTTTGCTCGCCTCGCCGTTTCCAACCCGCGAGCTCCGCGGTCACGATGGCTATCGGGCGGCGCGGCGGTTGCTTCAGCCGGTGTTTGAAACGTTAAACCTCCCCGCCGTGGCGAATTGTTCTCCAGGCGCCTCGGCGTCCCGAGTGATGGCTGGGAAAAAAAATAAAAAATTAGCTTTGTATTCCGCGAAACTCCAGCCACATCAGACTCCCCGCCATATTTAAGGAAATGTAGCTTCGCAGAAACGAGATTAGCCTCTTGATTCTCTGCTTTACTCGGTTAAACCTCAGACTTCCAGCGACGTCGTCAGCTGACACAGTTTCTAAAAGCAATTTACACTTGGGGGGAGGGGGATGGAAGGGGGGGGGGGGGGGGGGGGGTGTCGCCACAGGTGGAAGAACTCTCTGTGTAAACCTGGAGAGAAAAGGTGTGAAGCTTCTAGATCAGTGTTTTTCAACCTTTTTGAGCCAAGACACACTTTTGTCTTTGGAAACATCTGGCGTCACACCACCACCTGAAAATGTTACAATGTGAAACTCTGTAGCCTCTATTAACAATATAAAGTCGTCCTCATTACTTTGATGACTTTGATGACTTTCTGGATCAAAGTGTTTCTTTTTTCTAGAGACTCAAAGGAACAAAACCTCTTTTCTTTTCTTTTGCTTATGGTTTTATTGAAAGATAAGAAACGGCTCAATTTGCCAAACAAAGACCAACTTTTTTGTCTCCATCCCATTTTTTTAATTAAGGAAAACAATAAAAAGAAAATGAACCACTGAACATCCAGAGAGTAAAACAAGTGTAGACTTATATCAATACTTAGACTGAGATTAACTCAAGTAATTATACATAAAAAAAATTCAAGTGAAAACGACGTATAAACAAAAGCCTCCATTTCAGTCTGCAGTTTTCCTGGCAGTTAAAAGCAGATTAATCTATTTATTCTCAGGCGGACATAGTTTGGCTTATTTTTCCCACAGAGTTCGACAAATTTTCCCCATTTTGCAAATGTCCATTATTATTATGAGGGTCCAGTCTTGGACAGTCGGTTCTCTCTGAACTCTCCACTTCTCTGTGATAGCAGATTTTTTCAAAACCTCTTTTCTTTTCTTCTTCCGTTTGTCTTTGCCTCTCACCCCCTCCCCTTTCATCTCTTTCATCTCTTCCTCTCCTCCTCTGTGTCTCTTTGTCTTTCTCCGTCTCGCTGATCATTTGGCTCAAACTCAAACTGGTGTGTTATTGATGACCTGCGCCGCGGTTCTGACTTCTTCTGCTGTTCTGGCTCCAGTCCGACTCGCACACACACACACACACACGGCATCGCCCCCCCCCCCCCCCACCCCCGCTGGCTGCTTGCAGTAATCAGTCATAGTCGAGGAGACACTCCATCCATCACGAGGCTAAACTCCCGTCATCGCCGCCCAGCCACCTGCAGCGGCGCCGCCGTCACCGCGGCTCCCGCGACTTTGTGTCGTCTCTTCGACCCTCCGGGCAAAAAAAACTTTAGTTCCCGCCAGGAAACAAACCAGCGATCGTGAAGAATAAAGCCTCAAAGTCTTTGATGACTCATCGAATTAAAAAAGAAAGGAAAATCTTTATTTTGGGCTTTTTTTTTTATTAGCGTTCACTCTAAACAACATTACGACCTCTAATCTTGTGCTGGCGGGCGTTTCTGACCCGCCGAGGCTCACCGTCGCCACGGAGACGCCGCCCACCACCTCCACAGCTTTAGGATCCTTGAGGTCCACCAGAATGAGAAAATACTTCTTTTTTTTTTTCCACTTTCTTTTGCTGTTTTCATCTGAAAGAAGAAAATGAAGGTAGAAAATAGACGTCGTCACTCTACTGGTGCCGCGGGCGGCGAAGTCGAGTGATATCATTTACCCAGAGCCACTGTAATCCAGACTAATCCAGATTAATCCAGATTAATCCAGCCAGTGTGACACGACGACACAACGATCACCGCACAGAATCGTCTTCCTTGTAACCGAGCTGAAGATTCGAAAGCTTCCAGGGAAGAAAGTTTGCTGCTCACTTCGGGATTTTTTTTTTTTTTCCTTAACTCAGCACAAATTTGATTTAAAACAGAAAGAATAAGTTTTGCACCTTGTTTCCATTTTAAAGAGGAATTAATACATTCCCGGTTAATGCAGAGATTAATAATCTCTTATATTTTATTGATTCTAATCCACAGGAGAAGCTCGTGTTCCACGTGTGGGAACAGAACGACACTTTAATTTGAACAGACAAATAAAAATAAAGGAAAAGAGAGACATTTGAATTTAAACTGGTACAACAACAATATAAACAATGAAACCTCACATCCCACTTGCTCACATTTGTTTGCCCAAAAACACATTAATCCTTATTTATTGTAAAAGTTTGGTGGATTTTAAAAAGGAAGTGACCAACAGGCGTCAAACGTTGTGAAATAATCCGTCAGACTGACTGGATTCTCCTGCTGGAGACGATCCGTTTTCTCATTTCTGCTTCAGAAGCGTTCCGGCAGAAACTTTGTGTTTATTTTCTCTGCCGCAGTGAAACTTTTTCACTTTTTCCTGCATTTGGACGCTGAGCCGCTCTGCGTCGTGTGAAACGCTGACTCAGCAGGTTTGAGGCACGAAAGCCGAGGTCAAAAGAGCCGGCGGGGGAGGTGGACGGCGCCTCGTGGTTGTTTGTTTGTTGTTGTTGTTGTTGTTAGCTTTGGTGTGTCGCACGTCTTTTGATGTGTTTGTGTTTCCTGCAGGTCGCCGCTCTGCAGAGAGGAGGAGACAGTTTCCCGCTGGAGGACGCCTCGGGCAAGGTGCTGGGGAAGGTACGGCGCAGGACGCAGGACTCAGGATGCAGGACTCAAGACGCAGGACTCAGGGTGCAGGACTCAAGACGCAGGACTCAGGGTGCAGGACGCAGGACTCAGGGTGCAGGACTCAAGACGCAGGACTCAGGGTGCAGGACGCAGGACTCGGTGCAGGACGCAGGACTCAGGACTCAGGGTGCAGGACGCAGGACTCAGGGTGCAGGACTCAAGACGCAGGACTCAGGGTGCAGGACTCAAGACACAGGACTCAGGACTCAGGGTGCAGGACTCAAGACACAGGACTCAGGGTGCAGGACTCAAGACGCAGGACGCAGGACTCAGGGTGCAGGACGCAGGACTCGGTGCAGGACGCAGGACGCAGGACTCAGGACTCAGGGTGCAGGACTCAGGGTGCAGGACTCAAGACGCAGGACTCAGGGTGCAGGACTCAAGACACAGGACGCAGGACTCAGGACTCAGGGTGCAGGACTCAAGACACAGGACTCAGGACTCAGGGTGCAGGACTCAGGGTGCAGGACGCAGGACTCAGGACTCAGGGTGCAGGACTCAAGACACAGGACGCAGGACTCAAGACGCAGGACTCAGGACTCAGGGTGCAGGACTCAAGACGCAGGACTCAAGACGCAGGACTCAGGGTGCAGGACGTCAACAAACATGTTTTTTTTGTTGGTTTTTTTATATCAAACTCTTGTTGCCCCCCCCCACCCCCCCCCCCCCCCCCCCCTCCTTGGCTGAAAGTCGGTCGTTACGGCGGCGTTTTCAATCTGGAGGACGAGGGACGGCCGGAGGTTGAAAACTGTCTTTATTTTTATTTGATTCTTTTTTCCTCTTCCAGGCGTTGAGAAGTTCAGACAAAAGCTCGAAGCCGGTTTACGTGTCAGTGGGTCACAAGATCAGCCTGGAGACGGCCGTCCGCCTCACACACTGCTGCTGCCGCTACCGAGTCCCCGAGCCCATCAGACAGGTACACACACACACACACACACACACACACACACACACACACACACACACACACACACACACACGGTGTGACTGGAGGTGGAGTTGAGGCTCAGACATCAGAGGAACAGATTGAAGGTTCACCGGTTCGAACCCCACCGCTGATCGAACCACCGTATCTTCTCTTCTCTTCTCTACTCACTGCTGCACAGCAGGTTGTGTTGTCATGGCGACAGTGATTGACAGGTGGTCAAGACATCTTGTTACTCTATTGTTCTATTGGGAAACTGTATTTAACCGTGTTTGATCTCATATAACACTTTTTTATTTACATATTTATGTGACATTCAAAGGCTTTTTGAATTTCTATAGTTTTTTTTTTTGTTTTTTTTTCCTACTTGTATGTCTTTTATAAAAACTCCTCAACCGCTTTGCGGTTTCAAGCTTTTCTTTTCCAAATGTGAATCCTTCAGAAACACCGTTCATCGCTTTCAGACACAAAGGTAAAACAAAAAAAGAACAACAACAAACAATGAAATCATCATAAATGCTTCAGCAGCTTATGAAATAAATATGCGGCGGTGTTGAGGAAACGCCGCCGTGGGACTTTGACGGCGGCGTCGTGTTTCTGGTCCGACGCCTGTTTGAACAGTTGGTGCAGATTAAAAAAAAAAAAAACCCTCCACGTTTGGAGGATCTCTAATTTGGCAGCATGCGTCGTTCTCTCCGTCTGAACGGCCTTCGCCACGCCTCCTTCACAGCAGGACGCCGCTTCACAGACACAAAACGCCGGCGTACTTCTTCTGATCCAGGATCAGCGAATCTTTACTTGAGACGCCGGCGAGAGAAGAGAAGGAGTCACTGGAAGAAGGACGACACGTCAGCTTGTGTTTATCATTCATCTTAATGGGACTGCGGGAAAAACAACAACAACATTATCGTACGTTCGCATGATGGAGGCGAAGCAGTGCATTGTGGGACTTTGTGTAAAAACCGCAATAAAAACACTGAATTTCTTCCAATCACGTTAAAATGAAGGACGATTACGGTTAAAGAGTAGCTGAGTTCCAGTCGTAGAGCTGGAATCAAATAAGCTTCTAACATCCAGTCGTTCATATTCCCTGTGTCGCTGGAGGCACGTGGTTGTATAACACGTGTACTGCATTTAAAATTGTGCTCGTATGTAGATTTTCTGGATTTGAGTTGATTTTGGATTTGTCGTTTGCGTGGGATTTTATAATAATATTATAATACATTATAATAATGTATTATAATACTGCTACACGTCTTATAACAACATTATTTAAAACAAACTCTTTTTGTTATAAGGAAACGATAAAAAAAGATGCGTTTATAGAAGTGAAGAGGGAAAAACACTTCGCTGTGTCGCCTGTTAGAAAGAGAAGGAAGCACGACTTCTATAGTAGAACTATTATTGTTTTCTATATATATATAGATTATAAACAATCCATTACAGTTATACAGTTTTATATATATATATATATATATATAGTGTTCATGTCGTACACACAGACAAAGTAGGTTAATATTAGTTATAGATTACTGGTAATAAGTTGTTCAAGTGAAAACACAAAACTTGTGTCGTGAATCGACGTCGTAAACTTTCTAGAATCTCGACGTCAGTTTTGTTTTTGTTGATTCTTTGCATCCGGAGGCTGAAAAACTTTACGTTTAACTCAACTGTTGCCCGTCGGTGGCGATTAAAAGCAGCAAGCAGCATGAATGTTTGTTTTTTTTAATCGTCCCATATCCCATATTGCCCCCCCGGCTGCCCCAGTGCATGCTGGGACTCCTGACAGCCTCTCCTCGCCGGGACAGGAAGTTGACGTCTGTTGCCACGGCGCCAAGTCGTTCTAGTTTTAACAACACGGTGGGTCAGAGGTTACATGTTTTATTCTGAAACACGTAAAAGACTTGATTTGAGAGGAAGAAGGCTGAAGTGACCCTCTTCCTCCTCCTCTTCCTCTTCCACCTCTTCCTCTTCCTCCACCTCCTCTTCCTCCTCCTTCTCCTCTTCCTTCTCCTCTTCCTCCTCTTCCTCTTCCTCTTCTTCTTCCTCCTCCTCCTCTTCTTCTTCCCACTCCTCTTCTTCCTCCTACTCTCCCTCTTCTTCCTCCTCCTCTTCTTCCCCCTCCTCTTCTTCCTCTTCGTCCTTCTCCTCTTCTTCCTCCTCCTCTTCCTCTTCTTCCTTCTCCTCTTCCTCTTCTTCCTTCTCCTCTTCTTCCTCCTCCTCTTCCTCTTCTTCTTCCTCCTCCTCTTCCTCTTCTTCCCTCTCCTCTTCCTCTGCTTCCTCTTCTTCTTCTCCCTCCTCCTCCTCTCCTTCTTCCCCGGGCGTTCTGAGTGTTTCTACCACTAGGCTGTGCTGTGCTTCTACTCTTCTTCATGTTTTCAAACACACACACACACACACACACACACACACACACACACACACACACACACACACACACACACACACACACACACACAGGAGGAGATGATTTAACCACGGCTGCTGCAGCTCCCCTGCTAGAAAACTGGTTTTGAGGTGTGTGTGTGTGTGTGTGTGTGTGTGTGTGTGTGTGTGTGTGTGTGTGTGTGTGTGTGTGTGTGTGTGTGTGTGTGTGTGTGATTATTTCATCAGAGCGTGTTGTGTGTCGGCGGGGGGGGGGGGGGGGGGGGTGAGGAGGGACTCTCACCTTCCTCCTCCTCCTCCATTCAATCACTGCAACCTCTGTTTTTCTCCGTCTCTCCTGCTTTCTGATTCGTTCTTCCTCCTCCTCCTCCTCTCCGCTCATCGATCCGGCTGTGGCCGGAGAGCAGGGGGGCGTACGGCGCCCTGCGGTGCCCCCCTCCCCCCTCCCTCCTCCTCCTCCCCCCCCCACCAGGCCGGGGAAAAGCATCGTCAGGCTACTGGCTGTTGCATAACAGTCCAGTCGTTTGAAGTTTGACGATGAAATTTTCAACATTTGGGCTTCAGAGGATCAAAGATGTGAACCGGAGCGAAGCGGAGCGGACTGGACTCCGGCTCCCGGGTCGGACCAGAGCGCGCTCTCTCTCTCTCTCTCTCTCTCTCTCTCTCTCTCTCTCTCTCCCTCTCTCTCTCTCTCTCAGTTTTATCCTCCTAGAACTGGGGTGTGACTTGAGGGAGTTCACTTGTTTCCTCTAGTGTTTGATTTGAAATCAGTGGAGTTGAAAAGCACACTTCCTGCTCCTGGTAGGGGGGGTGGGGGGGGGGGGGGGGGGGGGTGAACATCACAGGAACCAGGTTACCGTGGCAACAGCTGTTCTTCATACCTGTAGAAAGTCGGCAGACTCTAAAGATCAGCTGTGTGTAAACAGAGTGTAAACATCTGTATTTTCTCTCTGTTGACTAAGAAATAAAACAACGAACTGCCGTGGCCTGTGGTGAGGGGGCGTGGCCTGTGGCGAGGGGGCGTGACCTGTGGCGAGGGGGCGTGGCCTGCGAGTTTGACCGCTGGCCTACGTTGCAACCAAACTTTCCTGCTGGTTCTGATGGGAGCGTACGGCGGCCTTACGGTTTCCACCACAAGGTTTCGAGTGACGCTTCGTTTTTTTTACATTTTTCATTTCAGAAACGTTTTGCGTTGAAACGGCAACGCTCGGAAAACGACGTCGTCTCGATGTCGGGAGAGCGATGCACGATCCACATTTTTTTCACTTTCAGTCCCGATACCTGCATTTGGATATCTGCCGATACCGACACTATTCCGATACCGGAGCTGTTTGCTTTAATATTATTATTATTGTGATTATGATTGTTGTTGATTTTATACGAGGCAGTAATCAACTCGTCTCCACGGTGAAGTAGGAAATGTAGGAATGTTTGCATGTTTTCTCTCAAAAGGCAACTTGAGGTTAGTAGAAGGTCAGAAAAGGAAGCAGGACAGAGTATTTTAGTTCCACGTGGACAATGAGGACAATGTGGACAATGTGGACAATGAGGACAATGTGGACAATGTGGCGGGTCTGCGTGACGTCATCACCTCTAATAAACCAGTTCTATCTTTAAAACCTCAGAGAAATTCTTTCTCAACGCAGCAGCAGCAGAATGTTTCCAGCTCTGAAGCGGCTCCAACCGTTGGCACTATTTTCGGAGTTTAGCGTGGAGGAGGACGCAGCGTCACGGGGGTGTGAATCGCCCGCTGCAGCCGGTCAGCGCCAGCTGGCGTTTGAAAACGGCGGCGCCCGTGCGACGGCTTCACAAACTTCCACGCCGTTGCTTTGCAGCGTTCTGAGTGTAAAATACGTCCAAACGGCGACGCGGCGTCACGAACAGCAGCCGCACGGCGCCGCGACGTTAGCCTGCTGGCTGGCCGGCCGGCCGCAAACTGTGGAGTGGATTTCCTGACTCGTTGCTCCTCGTCTCAGTGGGACCCGCCTCCCCTCGGGAAGTCCAGTCCACAGTTTGCGGAGCGGCGGCAGGGAAGCACCTGTGGAACAGTGAAGCAGACGATCTCTGATCCGGGAGTTACGTTGATACCGGAACCGGATCGGATCGGACCGGATCGGATCGGATCCGTCCCCTACTATTGGGTGCTGGTGGTTGTTTTTGTAATGGAACCACGCACACCTGGGCCAAGTTGCCATGGTAACATCCTCCTTCACTGTCTGTAGTCAAACAGCTCAACAGTGAGTGGAACCGACTGCAGGAGACACTCAGTCCGTCCTCTGGACGTCTGAGACTGCTGGTTCCATTCCCGCCGCGCCGCAGTCGTCCCTCCCCTCCGCCGCCGCCGCGCCGCCGCCGCCGCCGCCTGCCTCGGCTTTCCCCTCTCCCACTCCTCAGCCATCTGTGTCTTTAGTTTGGCAGCGGATCACAAGGACTGGAGTTCCAAGTGGCGATTAGGCCGTTTGCCTTCATCTGGATTCAGAGAAAACGGCAAGTGGAGCCGCGCGCGAACAACACATAAGAACACACATTTAATCTCCAAAGCAAAGTCGAGCGCTGCCTCGTTTGTTCTGCGTTGATCTGATCCTCTCTGATTGGCCTTCGGGGCCTCGTGTTCCGAGCCGTGGGGGGGCGGGGGGGTCGGGGGGGGGGGGGGGGGGGGGGGGCATGGAAATACACTTTTCACTGCTACGTTTTGCTTTTCAAAGTGACACAGTGGCAGACAAAGCAGCCCACGCTAAACACCTCCACCTCCTCCTCCTCCTCCTCCTCCTCCTCCTCCACCTCCTCCTCCTCCTCCTCCTCCTCCACCTCTTCACTCCGGCTCCTGGAGTTTCAAGCTGTCCTGCTCTTCCAAGCGGCGCTTCACTCTTCCTCCTCCAGGTCTTTTTCATGGCCTCCGTGGTGTTTGGTCCTGCACATGCTCAGTAGAGACGATCACAACAAAGTTTCCTCCACAGTGTCATGACTGTTATTCCCCTGGAACTCGGTGCTTTTATTTTGACAGTCGCCGTAATAACAATCCAACTTAGTCTGCCAGAATGTCTGCGTTCTCTCATTGTTTATATTTATAGTGTAATGAAACTCCTCAGCAGGTTTCGGGATTCACGGCTTCACCATTTCAGCCTTTCATCATTTACTTCAACAGTTGAGTTTAAAAACCTGTAGTTTTTTGGGTTTTTTTTTTAATGCGAGAGCAGGAAGGTTGAACCGCGACGTCCGTTCAAACAGGAGAAACTCCCCAAAACATCAAACTGCCAGAAGATTCTGTTAAAAACAAGGAAACTTTTTCCTCTTTCTTTAATATTCTTATGAATTATTCGTGTTGCTTCATCTGAAACTAGGTTTTTTTTAAAAATACAAGTCTTTGTGTTGTTCTGCGGCGTTCTACAATATTAAATGATTTTTCTCTGTTTGTCAAAAGCAATCCAATGTTCCTGCTATTTTAAACTCTCGATTAGTTTCACCCTGGTTTTTATATTCAGGTCTTTTTCTCTTATTACATTCTGAATCAAATATTCAGCCAAACCTGATTTTTTTATTTATTTTTATATAGAGATATATATCTTTCCATTTTATTCATGATGTGTGACAATAAAGAGACAATAAAGCAGCTGGGTGAAAATAATAAACAGATTTATTTTTGAGAGAAATAAACCACCTTCTTGTTTGAAAGCTTATTTTTCTCCTTATAAAAATCCAATGGATCTAGTTTTCTATTCGTGTTGGTGAAAGGTGAGCTTTTTCATTTCTACCTTTTATTACATTCAATTATCTTTTTTGTTAAATTTCCCAAAGTACATGTAATTTTTTTTGTCATTTTTTACATGCTGGTTGTTTTTTTCATATTTTTTTCATTTCAACCTTTTTTTTTTTTAAAGTCAGTAATCTTTTTTATTAAATTGTATTAAATTGCAGTCTTTTTAATTTTGGTTGTTTTTTTTCTTAATTTTTTGGTTTTATTTGGACCTTATTTCCAAATTTTTTTTTTTAATTAGTCTTTTTTTTTAACGTTGTTTGTTTTTTTTATCCTTCATATTTTCTTTCATTTCAGCAGCAGAGTTTCAAATATTTTTCTCACTTTATTAAACCGCGATAATGAATTCCAAGTGGGAATCAAACACTCAAAATGTGAGAAAAGTCCAAATTAAATTAAAAAGCCTCATTAATCCATCAGAACTGTTTAATTTTTATTCAATATTTAATTAACGCTTTACTTTGTATTAACATCTGTCGTCTTTTTCCACCTTTTTCTTTCCTGTTTGGTGAAAAAAAATCTTCTGGGGAAAAAAAAAAACTAACTCTGAGATTCAAAGAGACAAAGTTGAATGAAATGAGATGACATCATGTCTTCTCGTGGACACACACACACACACACACACACACACACACACACACACACACACACACACACACACGGGGGCTCAGAGTAATTCTCGCCCTCCCTCACACGCCATTAAATTCTCACACTCGCCGCCCGAACGAGTGACGGAGGTAAAAGGGAAGGAGACACCTGTCTCGTCTCGTCTCGTCTCGTCTCGTCTCGTCTCGTCTCGTCTCTTCCTGCTTCCAATCCTACAATCTGGTCTCTGATCGGAAAAAAAAAAAAAAGCATGTGTATCGTTTCTCCGTCGAGACGCCTCCTCGGTTAATCTGCTAATCTGAGCAGCAGAGCTCCGGATAATCTGGGAGTTTGTTTCATCACGAGGTCACGATGACAGAAACCAGCGGGAGGAAGGAGAGGGATGAGAGGGAGGGAGGAGAGGGATGAGAGGGATGAGAGGAATGAGAGAAAAGTAACATCCTGAGAGTAAAGTAAAAGTACTCCAGTACTTTATTCTGGTCCAGAGTTAAAATCCTCTGGATGTTTATCGCCTCCTGCTGGGATCAATGTGGCTCCGGATGCTATTATAGGTTTCCATGTACAACCTCCACCTCCTCCTCCTCCACCTCCCTCCTCCACCTCCACCTCCTCCTCCACCTCCCTCCTCCTCCTCCACCTCCACCTCCACCTCCCTCCCCCTCCACCTCCCTCCTCCTCCACCTCCACCTCCCTCCCCCTCCACCTCCCTCCACCTCCACCTCCACCTCCCTCCACCGCCGCCTCCACCTCCACCTCCCTCCTCCTCCACCTCCACCTCCACCTCCTCCACCTCCACCTCCTCCTCCACCTCCCTCCTCCTCCTCCACCTCCACCTCCACCTCCCTCCCCCTCCACCTCCCTCCTCCTCCACCTCCACCTCCCTCCTCCTCCTCCTCCACCTCCACCTCCCTCCTCCTCCTCCACCTCCACCTCCACCTCCCTCCACCGCTGCCTACTCCTCCCTCCTCCAACTCCCTCCACCTCCACCTCCCTCCACCTCCCTCCTCCTCCCCCTCCACCTCCACCTCCCTCCTCCTCCTCCTCCTCCAACTCCCTCCTCCTCCACCTCCCTCCTCCCTCCTCCTCCTCCCTCCACCTCCACCTCCCTCCTCCTCCACCTCCACCTCCCTCCGCCTCCACCTCCTCCTCCACCTCCACCTCCACCTCTCTCCTCCTCCTCCTCCACCTCCCTCCACCTCCCTCCTCCTCCTCCTCCTCCATCCTCCTCCACCTCCCTCCTCCTCCACCTCCCTCCCCCTCTTCCTCCACCTCCACCTCCCTCCTCCTCCACCTCCCTCCACCTCCTCCTCCCTCCGCCTCCTCCTCCTCCTCCACCTCCCTCCGCCTCCACCTCCCTCCACCTCCACCTCCCTCCTCCTCCTCCATCCTCCTCCTCCTCCACCTCCCTCCACCTCCACCTCCCTCCCCCTCTTCCTCCTCCTCCACCTCCCTCCTCCTCCCTCCACCTCCTCCTCCACCTCCACCTGAGATGTGGAAAAGCTCCACGGCTCCTCAGCTGCAGTCGCAGATTGCAGAAACAGATGGAATTTCAATGTGAGTGACAGGCAGCGGGAAGCCTGCGCACACGCCGGATAAAACAGGGTGGAGGGGTGGAGGTGTGGAGGTGTGGAGGGGTGGAGGCACACCAACCATGCTGATTCTGTCTGTCGGCTTTTTGAAACTCCGGATGAATCTGTGTGTACGAAGGAAGGATTCCTGCTTTTATCAGGATTTCTGTTTGTGTGTGTGTGTGTGTGTGTGTGTGTGTGTGTGTGTGTGTGTGTGTGTGTGTGTGTGTGTGTGTGTGTGTGTGTGTGTGTGTGTCTGTCATCCATCCATCCATCCATCCATCCATCTCCACCCTCTCCTCCACCTCCCACTGCTCCAACTGAATAATTCAGAGCTGCTGTAGTTTTGTCACCTCTGCAGTAGAACACACACACACACACACACACACACACACACACACACACACACACACACACACACACACACACACACACACACACACACACACACACACACACACACACACACACACACACACACACAGTATTTTTTGTCCTCCTTGAGGCTCATCCACTGTTCTAAGTTGCCGCGAAAAGCAGTTTGAGATCCGAGTTCTTTCTTCAGAAAGTATTAAAGTACTCTGCTAGTTACTGCACATGAAAGTAACTATTTATAACGAGGACCAACGTCTTCCTCAGCTGGAGACGTCTTAAAGGGGACACGTCCTGAACGGTCCACCTTTCAAAACTCTCCAGACGCTCCATTATTAATTGTATCAACAAGCAGAGGAGGGGATTTTTTACTGCCGTCGGGGGGCGGGGCTTCAGGGGGCGGGGCTTCATGGGGGGTCTAGAGGCGAAGGCATCAAGGGGTGTAGGGGCGGGACTTCAGGCGCAAGGGGGCGGGGTTTAGTGCTGCTCATAATAAGAATGAGAATAATGATAACTAAAATAATAAATTCTCATTTTGCCCTCGGACTGCAGAGTTTAACTTTGAAGTTTGGGAAACTTTCAAAACAAAGTTGTGGCAGTTTGGTTCCCTCTGCCAGATGTGCTGACTTCCGCCTTGGTTTTGTGAGTTGCTGCAGTAAACGTGCGAGACGTTACGTTTTAATAATTTAATCGTTATTTTGTCTCCGTTCAAATCAAGAGTGTTTCGTTGAGCAAAGTGTAGAATCTGCTGAAGACGGCGGAACATTTCCACGTTGGTTGAAGGGAAGTTGTGTGTTTGTGACTCGTCAAACTTTTACTGCCGACGCAGTGGAATGTGCGAGAAATGCGTTTCTTCACGCCAGTGGTCGATCTTTCTGTTTGCTGTCGCTACTCCTGCTCCGTCAGCAGTGACGGAGGCTCTGCTGTGGCGCTGCAGCTGCTTCCTGTGGTCCCACAGTGACGCCTGGTGGTCGCAGGAGACACAACGCATGTTTAGATATCGGACACTTCTGAACGTCTTATATGACTTATTGTTAGGAAAATAGTTACGTTAGGAATGTACTGATCACTTTGGAGAAATAATAATAATAAGAATAATAATAATAATAATAATAACAATAATAATGATAACAATAATAATAATAATAATGATAATTAGAATAAAATAATGATAAGGAGAATATAATAATAATGATAATAATAATAATAATAATGATGATAACAATAATAATAATAATAATGAGAATGAGAATAAAATAATGATAAGGAGAATATAATAATAATGATAATAATAACAATAATAATGATGATAACAATAATAATAATAATAATGATAATGAGAATAAAATAATGATAAGGAGAATATAATAATAATGATAATAATAATAATAACAATAATAATGATGATAATAATAATATAATGATGATAGTAATAATAATAATGAGAATGAGAATAATAATAATGATAATATAATAATAATGATGATGATAATACTAATAATAATGATAATAATAATAATAATAATGATAATAATAATAATAACAATAATAATAATAAGAGCATCGTCCTCCTCTAACGTCAGATTATAGAGCATCGTCCTCCTCTAACATCAGATTATAGAGCATCTTCCTCCCCTAACATCAGATTATAGAGCATCTTCCTCCTCTAACATCAGATTATAGAGCATCTTCCTCCCCTAACATCAGATTATAGAGCATCTTCCTCCTCTAACAATCAGATTATAGAGCATCTTCCTCCTCTAACATCAGATTATAGAGCATCTTCCTCCTCTAACAATCAGATTTTAGAGCATCTTCCTCCCACTAAAAAGACACACTGAGTGAGAACATTTGAAGTAACATGCTTATTTTTACTTTATTTGATTAATTTCTTCTTTTGAAGCACAGTGTAGTTTTGACTCTACATTTAAAGACGTAACTCATCGTTATAATCCGGCGCTACATGTCATTCATTCACATGAAGTTTGAGAAACGACAGTGACGACTGAGTGACACGATTCTATGTTTAGAAACGGAGGTGTCATAGTTACGCTTCTTAAGTAGTGTGTGTTGTTTTGGGGGTTTGTTTTCTTTCTTCCCCTGCCAACATTTGACTTTCACTCGCTCCTGAAACGTTTCCTTTGTTTTTCCTGCACGTCTTCGGTTCCGATCCGTTAAAACTCCGGGTCAATCGACTGCACTCTAATACCTCCGAGGCCTCGGAGCACTTAGAGAGAACAAGCCCATCTCACATCTGACAAACATCATAAATCACAGTGTGAGACGGTCGGAAGCTTTCCAGAGGTGCAAAGTAACAGAGCACCGATATGTGAGTTGATATTGGGAGGGGGAGGGGGGGAGCGGTGGGGGGGGGGCTCCCTGGACTGGACTGTGTGTGTTTACTCTCGAAACACCGAGAGCTCCTTTTAGTGTTGCTAGTTCTCTTTTATTTTTTCCCCATACAATACCCTGGTTAGTGCTACATATATTATATATTATACATTATAGTTATCACACTGAATATTTTCCAACTGTTGTGAGATTAAACCAGCCTGAGCTGCTCTATCTAGACGTGATTTTCTACATTAAACCAGCCTGAGCTGCTCTATCTAGACAGGATTTTCTACATTAAACCAGCCTGAGCTGCTCTATCTAGGCGTGATTTTCTACATTAAACCAGCCTGAGCTGCTCTATCTAGACAGGATTTTCCACATTAAACCAGCCTGAGCTGCTCTATCTAAACAGGATTTTCTACATTAAACCAGCCTGAGTTGCTCTATCTAGACGTGATTTTCTACATTAAACCAGCCTGAGCTGCTCTATCTAGACAGGATTTTCTACATTAAACCAGCCTGAGCTGCTCTATCTAGGCGTGATTTTCTACATTAAACCAGCCTGAGCTGCTCTATCTAGACATGATTTTCTACATTAAACCAGCCTGAGCTGCTCTATCTAGACATGATTTTCTACATTAAACCAGCCTGAGTTGCTCTATCTAGACGTGATTTTCTACATTAAACCAGCCTGAATTGCTCTATCTAGACGGGATTTTCTACATTAAACCAGCCTGAGCTGCTCTATCTAGA
>NC_137652.1:2960979-2975979 GCF_963422515.1 Blennius ocellaris | reverse complement strand
ATGTCATCAATTAACCACAACAATCAGGGACGACAAGCTCCGGTGGAGCTGCAGAAGCTACTGACGCTAGCAGCAGGAAGAGCAGGGCCATAGACCTATAGAACTAGAAGCTCCTGACGCTAGCAACAGGAAGAGCAGGGCCATAGACCTATAGAACTAGAAGCTACTGACGCTAGCAGCAGGAAGAGCAGGGCCATAGACCTATAGAACTAGAAGCTACTGACGCTAGCAGCAGGAGGAGCGGGGCCATAGACCTATAGAACTAGAAGCTACTGATGCTAGCAGCAGGAGGAGCAGGGCCATAGACGTATAGAACTAGAAGCTATGACGCTAGCAGCAGGAAGAGCAGGGCCATAGACCTATAGAACTAGAAGCTACTGACGCTAGCAGCAGGAGGAGCGGGGCCATAGACCTATAGAACTAGAAGCTACTAACACTAGCAGCAGGAGGAGCGGGGCCATAGACCTATAGAACTAGAAGCTACTGACACTAGCAGCAGGAGGAGCGGGGCCATAGACCTATAGAACTAGAAGCTACTGACACTAGCAGCAGGAGGAGCAGGGCCAAAGACCTATAGAACTAGAAGCTACTGGCGCTAGCAGCAGGAGGAGCAGGGCCATAGACCTATAGAACTAGAAGCTACTGATGCTAGCAGGAGGGCCATAGACCTATAGAACTAGAAGCTACTGGCGCTAGCAGCAGGAGGAGCAGGGCCATAGACCTATAGAACTAGAAGCTACTGATGCTAGCAGGAGGGCCATAGACCTATAGAGGAATAGCAAGAATCGACTTTTTAATGTGCTCAGTCTTCTTCTGCATTTTTGGTGTGTTTGGTGAGTCACAGCGCCCCTACAGGCCTGACATGTGTACTGCAGCCTCGTGTTGAGTCGAGTTCATAGTGACGTGTGGACGGAGGTTGTTTTTTAAGAACGCTGGGGAGAAAGAAGATCGTTTTTCTCGTGGACGTACCGTCACTTCTGCTTTGCGGAACTCTTAGCGTTTTCGTGTGACGTCTCTACTCCAGCAGAGCCGCTCCGTCACGCAGGTTAAGGAGGAGTTTTATTTGTTTTTCACATGCAGAACCAGACCCGACCCTTAAATCGCTGAACTTCTTGTTCTAACAAACAGGCTCTGTTACACAAAACGAGAAGTTTCCCCGCTTACACAGCAGCATTTTGAAAACCGTTTCCACAGGAAAAGGCCAAAACCCGGAAATCGGAGTCGTTTCCATGTTGGGCCACTAGAAATGTCGACGGACCCAGTATAAGAGTTATATACAGTCACTGACTAACGTTTTTTTTTAATATACATCTATAAATGCTGAGGATAAATACCGAGGAAAACGTCTGGCTGGATGAACCATCTTACTGTAGAAACGTTAATATGATGACTGACAGACATTCTGCTGCTGAAGCCCCTGGACCCGGAGGAGCTGGAAGCAGACAGAAGAACTACCCCGGGGCAGTTACCTGATGGTGGGATTGGGGGGAGTGGAGGGGGTGGAGGGGGTAGAGGTGGTGGGGGGGGGGCACTGAGATCAAGTTGGATAAAAAGGATTCGATTGAAGAGACGTAGGTGAGGGAAGGTGAGAGAATGAATTAAAAGTGATTTGGGAGAGGAAGGATGGGTGAAGAGCAGGAAAGCACGCGGGCGTAGCTGCAGGGCTTAAAGGCCTTCGGGTGGAGCGGCTGGAGGATGAAGACCTGCCCCAGGCCACTGGCCCGGAGCCGTGTGTGCGTGTGTGTGTGTGTGTGTGTGTGTGTGTGTGTGTGTGTGTGTGTGTGTGTGTGTGTGTGTGTGTGTGTGTGTGTGTGTGTGTGTGTGTGTGTGTGTGTGTGTGTGTGTGTGTGTGTGTGTGTGTGTGTGTGTGTGTGTGTGTGTGTGTGTGTTCCAGCCCCCTGCAGAGAGTCAGTCGTTCACATCTGCTCCAAACTTTGACCAGAACAAACCGGTCCTGAGCTCATTTCAACTTCCTGTCCCCACGTTTCCTCTCCGCCAGCTCAGCCAGTCCAAATCCTCCAAACCGGAGTTGCAGACGTCCTTTACCGCCTCTTTAGGAACGTTTTCTTTTTTTTTTTTTTTTCTTTTTTAAAGTTCACGCAGCCTAATTAAAAGCCAACTTACTGGTGAATAAATATTGCAGCAGCTTTGGCCTTTACGCGCTCCGAGCCAGCTGCAGTCCAAAACATCATCCAGCTGCTGGAGGAAATTAGTGACGAGGAAAGTTTCCTGCGTGTCGGTGACGACTCCTCTGGAAACTAAAGATCAAAGATCAGGATCAGGACTCGTCTGGAAACTAAAGATCAGGATCAGGATCAGGACTCGTCCGGAAACTAAAGATCAAAGATCAGGATCAGGACTCCTCTGGAAACTATAGATCAAAGATCAGGATCAGGATTCGTCTGGAACCTAAAGATCAAAGATCAGATCAGGATTCGTCTGGAATCTAAAGATCAAAGATCAGGATCAGGATTCGTCTGGAACCTAAAGATCAGGATCAGGACTCGTCCGGAAACTAAAGATCAAAGATCAGGATCAGGACTCCTCTGGAAACTAAAAATCAAAGATCAGGATCAGGATTCATCTGGAACCTAAAGATCAGGATCAGGACTCGTCCGGAAACTAAAGATCAGGATCAGGAGCAGGATTCGTCTGGAAACTAAAGATCAAAGATCAGGATCAGGACTTGTCCGGAAACTAAAGATCAAAGATCAGGATCAGGACTCATCTGGAACCTAAAGATCAGGATCAGGACTCGTCCGGAAACTAAAGATCAAAGATCAGGAGCAGGATTCGTCTGGAAACTAAAGATCAAAGATCAGGAACAGTTTTGTTTAAAAAAAATATATATTTAGACTTTTTTTAATGGAGTTGCTGATCCTTGCACTGAATATAGGAGAACGTCCAATTCCGTTGTACAATGTTTGTATAATGACAATAAAAGGCATTCCATTCTAAAATTATTCACTTAAATCACCATAAAGCTGGAGAATTGAAAAAAGTAAAAAAAAAACTCTACCAAGACCAACATCCAGCATCTTCGCAACAGAAATTATAAACCATGTTTTAAAAAAACGTTACCTGATATCTTGATATTTTCTCTTCTATTACTAAAGTGGATAATATAGATGGTTTTCTTCATTCAAAACTGAAAACTCCAGCCCGTCTATTAAAACGCTGCGAGAGGAGTTGAAATCCTCTCTTGTGCTCCGTCACGTCTGATCCGTGTTTATTTTTAACGCCACCGTCTCAAGAAGCCGTCGTGACGCAGGAAGCGCTTCTCTTGTTAACAGCAACATGTTGGAATAACGTGTTTCTCACACTAATGCACTTCCCTGCAGGCAGTTCGTACCTGCACACGCACACACACACACACACACACACACACACACACACACACACACACACACACACACACACACACACACACACACACACACCTATATACCTATATAAACATATATGTTTTAATATAGGTTTTGATATAGGTTTTTAACATATGTGACATATATAAAATTGGCCGTTTTCCTATATCAGATGTACATAAATGCACATATATGTACATATATTCGTGCATACAGGTACCTATATAGGTACATATATGCACCTATATGTTCTTCTTATATAATTGTTTTTTACCTACTTCTTAGTTATTGCCTTGATAACGTATGACAGTTGCCAAAGTGAGATAAGGGCTATATATATATATATATATATATATATGTGGAAATAAAGAAGCAGTACAGGAGACCTATACGGCCTGTATATTCACATATAAGCACCTCAATTTTGCCTATATGTGGCATATATACGCAGATATGTGCATATATTCTGCATATAGGTTTCATATTTGCGCATATATCCTCGTATAGGTTCTTTCCATGTGGGAGGAGTTTAGTGAAAGAGTCACGACTGTACCGTCCGTTAAATCCACGTTCAACGAGACAAAGTGAGGCTTTTAAAAACTCCACCACCCCCGTCGCTGCTCCACCCCTTGCGAAGTCGCTCCTCGGGTTTCCGTCCCGTCTCGCGTCGCGTCAAACTCGTCTTGTCACATTTGGCAGCGATCGGGCTTGTTCCTCTTTAAAGTCGACATCAAAGGCGCTTGATTTTTTTGATTTCAGACTCCGCGGGAAGGCGTTTCCCAGCGAACCCTCTGATCACCGCCGCTCGCGACAACTTGCTGAAAGTGGCGTCTCACTGCCTTGTGTCTCTCGCAGGCTGACTGCCGCTCCAGAGAATACCTCCGTCGACACTTCCCGGCCGCAGACGCCTGAACCAGACGTGAGGTAAGCGACAGAGCGTCTCCTCACCTGTTGAGTTTTCCTCGCGCTCTGACGCGTTCACACACACACACACACACACACACACACACACACACACACACACACACGGTGCCTCCAAATGGCACGAGGCTCTTCCAAGCTGCAGGAAAGAGACTCGTCGAGGAGTTTCCTCGACACCTGAAGCCTCGTGCAGAGCTGGAGTGTTTCTGCAAGATAAAAATGACACCCCCCCCCCCCCCCCCCCAATTAAACAAAAATCACACGTTTTACAATTTAGGTGTTAAAAAAGTCTTTCAAAGTCAAATGTATTTTGTCTCTTTCTCCCTGCTTCGCCACCGATCCTCCTTATGAACACAAAAAAATAGAACTTTTCTGAACCTGTGGGCGTTCAGCGCTACGCTCAACGGTTTGTGGTTGCCTTATATAAAGACAGCGCCCCCCAGTGGCCCGACTTTCAATCTCCACCGTCTGCCGGCGCTCGCGGCGTCCGCGCTGACGGCGTTCGGAGACGTTTCCGTCTGAGCAGAAGCTTTTCTGCAGAAAAGACTGTCGATTGCAGTCGACCGTCGCCTTAACGTCCGTCGTCCATCGGGAGACCGTCCCCTCGCTGTGATTGGTCGGAAGACCTGTCCGTCAATAGTCAGGGTGTGGCTTGCGTCGGCCGGGCGACCCCGTCGCTGTGAGCCAAACATCTGGAGCCGGCACGACACGGCTCGCTGGGATTTTTTTTCCAGCTTCGCCCCCGGTCGGCAGAGGTCAAAGGTCAGCAACTCTACGACTCGTTATGACTCTTTTATTTTGGTGAGTGTGAATCCTCAAGAGTTACAGAAGCAGCGACGGAGCAGAGGTGAGTCAAGGGCGGTTCGGGTTGGGCAGAGCGAGCGAGGGGACGGATGAGGAGAGAGAAGGGCGAGCGAGGGGACGGATGAGGAGAGAGAGAGAGAGAAATCCTTTCATCCCGTGACTCTCATCTGAAATAACAGCCAGCGCTGCTGAATTTGACCCCACCTTCCTCGTTAGCCGTCAGAGCCGCAGACCGCAACTCGGGTGCTTCCAACACTCACCCGTCATTTGCTTTCAACGCTCCTGTTTTGTTTTTGTTTTTTTGTTTTTGTTTTCCGGACGTGTGCAGAATGGGTTGCGGGGGTCGGGGGGGGGGGGGGGGGGGGGAAGTGTGCACGCTCGCCTCGCTCCGCGCCCCGCTGGGAGACATAATGGGACGTCCATGTTCATCCGCTCAGAAGCTCCCTGACGCCGCGGATCCTCCGAGCCGCGTCCCGCACTTTGATCTGCTCGGCTACAAAGAGACGGAGGCTTTGTGCTGAGTCGGCAGGGATGGAGGCGGCTCCTGCAGGCCTTAACCTAGCTTTACCGTCCCTCTCTCTCTATATATATATATATATATATATATATATCACTCTCTCTCTCTCTTGCTCGCTCACTCACTCGCTCACTCAGAGTCCGAGAGCAGAAAGGTTTTACTTTAGAAAGTCAACATACTGGAGCGTGTGTGTGTGTGTGTGTGTGTGTGTGTGTGTGTGTGTGTGTGTGTGTGTGTGTGTGTGTGTGTGTGTGTGTGTGTGTGTGTGTGTGTGTGTGTGTGTACGTTTGGACGATGAAAAGAAAGAAGGATTCCCCCAGTAGACAATCTATCCTTTCCCTCCATCCGTCCCATTTCGTCCCCACGGGGTCAAAGGTCAAGTTGGGAGTGACTTGCTGACTGGTGAGAGCGGCGGCTGAACCTCCGGCGGGTCGGCCGGAGAAATGGAGTTTCTGTGTTGTCAGAGAGGGAGAGAGAGGAGGAGAGAGGGAGAGAGAGGAGGAGAGAGGGAGAGAGAGGAGGAGAGAGGGAGAGAGGAGGAGAGAGGAAGAAGAGAGAGGGAGAGAGAGGGAGAGAGAGGAAGAGAGAGGGAGAGAGAGGAGGAGAGAGGGAGAGAGAGGAGGAGAGAGGGAGAGAGGAGGAGAGAGGAAGAGAGAGGGAGAGAGAGGGAGAGAGAGGAAGAGAGAGGAGGAGAGAGGGAGAGAGAGGAAGAGAGAGGAGGAGTGAGGAGGAGAGAGGAGGAGAGAGGGAGGAGGAGAGAGGGAGAGAGAGGAGGAGAGAGGAGGAGAGAGAGGAGGAGAGAGGAAGAGAGAGGAGGAGAGAGAGGAAGAGAGAGGGAGAGAGAGGAGGAGAGAGGAAGAGAGAGGGAGAGAGGGAGAGAGGGAGAGAGAGGAGAGACGAGGAGAGAGGGAGAGAGAGGAGGAGAGAGGAGGAGAGAGGAGGAGAGAGGAAGAGAGAGGGAGAGAGAGGGAGAGAGAGGAGGAGAGATGAGGAGAGAGGGAGAGAGAGGAGGAGAGAGGAAGAGAGACGAGGAGAGACGAGGAGAGAGGGAGAGAGACGAGGAGAGAGGAAGAGAGAGGAGGAGAGAGGAAGAGAGAGGGAGAGAGAGGAAGAGAGAGGAAGAGAGAGGAAGAGAGAGGGAGAGAGGGAGAGAGGGAGAGAGAGGAAGAGAGAGGAGGAGAGAGGAAGAGAGAGGAAGAGAGAGGAAGAGAGAGGGAGAGAGGGAGAGAGGGAGAGAGAGGAGGAGAGAGGAAGAGAGAGGAAGAGAGAGGAGGAGAGAGGAGGAGAGAGGAAGAGAGAGGGAGAGAGACGAGGAGAGAGGAAGAGAGAGGAGGAGAGAGGAAGAGAGAGGGAGAGAGACGAGGAGAGAGGAAGAGAGACGAGGAGAGAGAAGCATGAAAGCCGGAGCAGCGGGAGAGGAAAACAACGGGGCTCTCGGCAGACGGGAGGGAAAATCAATGATCTGCGGACCAAACGGACACAAAGGCGGCCGAGACAAACGGAGGACCAGCTGATCGGCGGTTGAAGGCGGGGAGTCGCTCTGCTTGCTTCTGGATCTGACTTCTTTCCCGCCGCCGCCGCTATTGATCCACATTATTAGTGTGATTCTACAGATCGCTGATGTGCGGAGGGAAAAATCTTGTGTGCAGCGGTTTATACCTGCCTCCCATTTCCCCCCGGAGAGGCACGGGGGCCTTGAAACTCACATTTGGAAGTTCTCGCTGGACGGCAGCAGTTTGACCTCCGGAGGTCAACGGGCCGCGGAAATGACTGCGGTGCGACAACGAGCCGCGTCGTAGGAACCAGGCTTCCCCACGTGGAAACAACCTATATAAACATATATGTTTTAATATAGGTTAGGTTTTGAATATATGTGACATATATAAAATTGGCCATTTTCCTATATTTAATGTACATATATGTACATATATGTATCATATATATAGGTGCTTTCCATGTGGGATGACAGTTGCCAAAGTGAGATAAGGGCTATATATATATATATGTGGAAATAAAGAAGCAGTACATTAGACCTATATGGCCTGTATATTCACATATATGCACCTCAATTGTGCCTATATGTGGCATATATATGCATTGATGCAGCATTTATGTGCATATATACAGCATATATATTGGCATATATGTGCATGTATGCAGCATATATATTGTCATATATGTGCATATATGCAGCATATATGTACATATATGCAGCATATATGTACATATATGCACTATTTATGTTCATATATGCAGCATATATATTGTCATATATGTGCATATATGCAGCATATATGTGCATATATGCTGCATATAGGTTTCATATATGTGCATATATCCTCATATAGGCTCTTTCCATGTGGGTCCAGACAAAACCCCAGACTCCAGATGCCTTAAAGTGAAATACATGAATAATGTAAGACACATTTCCATATGGAAATACAAAAGCGAGAGCGCAGTCGGCGAGGCGGGGACTCTCAGGGACGACTGACGTGAAGGGACCGTCTGCAAATGGACAAACTAGGTTGCAACTTGTAGGTTGGCAACTTTAATGGAAATTGAACGGCGTTCGGATTCTGGTGGTGTTTTTAGCAGCTGACGGAAACCTGTCACCAGGTAACAGGGGAACTGGTTGATCCGAAACACCGCTGGTATCCACGGCTCATAGACCTCCTGATACGCGTATTAAATACTCATCAATTAAACATAATTAGGAAAAAATAAACAGATAGAATTGTTATACGATTCTTCAAATTGATTGAGTTTCAATTTTCTTTGAGTCAAAATCTCACTAATTTGTCATTTTCCTGTTTGCTGGATGAGCCTTTAGGGGAAAAGATCCGTGTTTATCAGAAATACATCACTGTCCAATAAGCAGCATCGTTTTCTGTTTTATTTCTCTCAGTAAATATCCGACGGCCTCGTTTGCCTTCATTTGATATTTTACCGGCAGAGAATAGAACCGGTGAGACGAAACCGAAGGTCTCGTCTGGAGTCTGAGTCTGAGTGTGTGGCGACGTTATTGTCTGGGATTTCAGTACGGATTTCTACCATCGCATTCGACCACCACGTTCTGCCGCCACGTTCTGCCTCCTCGTTCTACTGCTGTGTTCTACCGCCTCGTTCTACCACCGTGTTCTACCGCCGTGTGTTCTACCGCCACACTCTGCCGCCGTGTTCTACCACCTCGTTATACCGCCACACTCTACCACCGTGTTCTACCGCCCTTGTTCTACCGCCGTGTGTTCTACCGCCTCGTTCTACCGCCACACTCTGCCGCCGTGTTCTGCCGCCTCGTTCTACCGCCGCGTTCTACCTCCGCTTTCTGCCGCCGCGTTCTGCCGCCTCGTTTTACCGCCTCGTTCTGCCGCCTCGTTCTACCGCCGCATTCTACCGCCACACTCTGCCGCCGTGTTCTACCGCCTCGTTATACCGCCAAACTCTGCCGCCACACTCTGCCGCCACACTCTGCCGCCGTGTTCTGCCGCCTCGTTCTACCACCTCGTTCTGCCGCCGTGTTCTACCGCCTCGTTATACCGCCACACTCTACCACCGTGTTCTACCGCCCTTGTTCTACCGCCGTGTGTTCTACCGCCTCGTTCTACCGCCACACTCTGCCGCCGTGTTCTGCCTCCTCGTTCTACTGCCGCGTTCTACCTCCGCTTTCTGCCGCCGCATTCTGCCGCCTCGTTTTACCGCCTCGTTCTACCGCCTCGTTCTACCGCCGCATTCTACCGCCACACTCTGCCGCCGTGTTCTACCGCCTCGTTATACCGCCACACTCTGCCGCCACACTCTGCCGCCGTGTTCTGCCGCCGTGTTCTGCCGCCTCGTTCTGCCGCCGTGTTCTGCCGCCGTGTTCTGCCGCCGTGTTCTGCCGCCTCGTTCTACCACCTCGTTCTGCCGCCGTGTTCTGCCACCTCGTTTTACCGCCTCGTTCTGCCGCCTTGTTCTACCGCCACACTCTGCCGCCGCGTTCTGCTCGTTCTACCGCTCATTAAAAGGTTCTGGCAGAAGAAGGACGTCGTCGTTGCTTGAGGGACGATTCAACCTGAGAATTAACTGGAGGCCCGAATCGATGCTTCATCATCCTCTTCCTCACCTCAGCATCATCATCCTCTTCCTCACCTCAGCATCATCATCCTCTTCCGGTGTGTTTGTCCGTTAGCCGTCGTCCTCTTGGAGCTCGTCTCGCCGTCACCTCCTGGCCCCTCCACCGGGCGGCGCCACCTTCAGGCCGCCGGGGTCGTCCGTCCAGCGCCTCACACTGTTCCGGGCCGTCTCGTCGCACACGAGTTCGTCTCGTCGCACACGAGTTCGTCTCGCCACACAAATGCAGTTCCTCGCAAAAGCAACAGCAACGAGCAGCTTTTCCACGTTGTGCAGTTTATTAATAAACGTGAAGCCGCAGCACTTCGTTTCCCCTCCAACACCCCCGAGTCCTCGCCGCTCCGGCGCCGCTTCACTTTAACGGCCTTTCTTTCTTCCATGTTAGATTTTTACCTCCCCCTCTCTTTGAGCGTCCACGTAAAAAAACAACAACAACAACAACAAAAACCACTCCCTGCTCAATTTGATGCCGAAATCGAAGCAGGAATTATGATGCAGCGGGGTTTTTTTCTTCCCAGTGTTTAAAAGTCCCTGCAGGCGTTTCTCCTGCTGGTTTCCTCCTCCGGTTTCCTTGGCGCCGCTTCACCCGCCGCTTAGATCTGCCTTGGATATATATTTAGCTCTTTCTGATCCGCTCCTCCCTCGTCTGGCACGCTGCCACATTATGTTGAGATAATAACAGATGGACTTATTAGAGAAACCTATAGCCAAGATTCTTTTTTTTTTTTTTTTTTTTTTTATTATTATTATCATCATCATAGCTCTGACTCTTCTTTAAATCTGTGTTTTTATCGTTTCTCACTTCTTTTTCTGGCACGACTCGAGGCCACTGCGGCGCCGTGTGTGCGTGTGTGTGTGTGTGTGTGTGTGTGTGCGTGTGCGTGCGTGCGTGCGTGCGTGTGTTTGGGAATAAAGAGGATGGAGGGGGAGGAGCGGAGGTGAAACACCTCATCCTTTCATCAGGCTCGCTGGACGGCTGAGGGTCGGATTGTCGACTGAGCTGCATTGGTGTGTGAGTGTGTGTGTGAGTGGGTGAATGTCATCCACAGTGTGAAGCTTCGGGACCTGATCAATACCAGTGAAATCCACTGATCACAGGATAGTAGTACTTTATTAATCCCAGAGCGAATTCTTTTTCTCGATGTGTTTAATGATGATTTATGTGAATGAAGCAGTGATCTGAGATACGTTGGTCAGTCGGTTATTACCGATAAAAACGCCTTTGTTCCGGTTAATATCCTCTTAAAACCAGAATTTTTCATTTATCACTCTCAGGGCTGGATGTTGAGGCTAGTAAAAGCTTCTTGTCCCAACGGGCTCGTGTGTTTTTTTTTTTGCGATATTGTGACGGTTTTTTTTCCCGATCCAACCTGCAGAGATTTCCGATCCATGAAGCCCCGTCTACTTTCCTGCTGGTGCTCAGCAAACCGTGGACTGGATTTCCCGAAGGGAGGCGGGTCTCACTGGCAATCCATTCCACAGTTTGCAGCCAGCGCGGAGGCTAGGGAAGTTAGCATTGCGGCCGTCCAACTTTCGCTATTTGGACGTATATTTTACGCTCAAAACGCGGCGAAGCGTCGACGTGGATGTTTGCCAAGACGTTCACGCCCCCCGTGAAGCCGCGTCCTCCTCCACGCTAAACTCCCTGAAAATAGTCCCGATGGGCGGAGCGGCGTTAGAGCTGGAGACATTGGGTTCGTGTGAAACGTTGCCATGGAAACGGGGCCTAAAGCATTCCCTATGAAAGCTTTAAGAGTTTTATCACGAACGGAAGAGTCTTGATAACGTCGTCACCCGCTGTCGTCCACTTCATCCAATAAACTTCATTGATGGCAAAGTTTAAAAAAAAAAAAACAAAAAAAGAGGAAACTCGAAGCACCGCTTCCCGGGTTGTCCAGGACCAGGACCAGGACCAGGACCAGGACCAGGACCAGAACCAGGACCAGGACCTCGGCTCTCAGCCGGCCCGTCACGAGCACCGTTGTGTCTTTACCTCCAGGGGTCCTGACGAACTCTTCACCTCAACTCCCAGCTCCTCACATGCCTTCGCTGCAAAGCAGAAAAATCAATGAGCCCTTATTTTTCTGTTTGTTCCCAGAGGCTCCTAAAGGCAAATCAATGGCAGCCGATCTATTGTAATGAGGACGCGTCAGCCTTGGCCGAGCCGCGGAAGCAGTGCGAGCAGCAGCTATTAGATCCTCCCGAAGTCCAGCGCCGCCGCTTCAGTTAGCGGCGGCGCTCGTCAGGAGTCGGATTAACGCTCTCAGAAGTCTTCCCAGCGGCTGCAGCTATTAGACGTTCCTGAGACCCCCCCCCCCCCCCCTCGCGCCCCCCCCCCCCCCCTCTCTGCTCTGCGGCGGAACGCGGAGCTGCTTAGCTAAACTATCGAGGAGCCGCTTCGCCAGATGTCGGCGTCCATGACCAGAATGTTAAGTCGCGTCGTTTCAGTGTTTGATTCACCGCAGAACATCAGTGGCTTCACCTTCAGGATGAAAGACTTTATTGACCCTCCGTTACTGTTTCTCACCGACGCGCCGATCAATCATGTCGATCTGGCGTCCAACGGGTGAAGTGAGTCACTGCGGTCGTCTCCAGCGAGGCTCCGGTCAGCGAGGCTCCGGTCAGCGAGGCTCCGGTCAGCGAGGCTCCGGTCAGCCGGACGGATTCGTTCGTCCCAAAAAAAACGTTAAAGCGTCAGAAGCAGAAAAAGAGCAAGTTTGACGGCCGAGGCCTCGTTTTCCCCCGACGCCTCTTCAACGCTGGACTGAGATTCACTTTTTGAGACACTTTGCAATCAGAACTTTGTCTTCGATCCAGTCGAACCCGAGGAACGTCGACATGCAGGGCTGCCACAGTCCGTCGGACTTTAACCCTCGATCACGAGTTCATCTGACGCGACCAAATCAACACGACCGTCGACGATGTTTACGTTCAAACTGCTGCAGATCCAATGAAGCACTTCCGCAATCGTCGGCCGACCACCGGGGGCCGAACGTGAGCTGGACGTGACGAGCGCCAGCGTCCAAAGGATCAACGTCTGACTGGAGGTTCTGGATGCAGGGAAAGTGATGGCGACCAAAAAACACCTGACTTGCGGAGGACATATCGTTGTTTCTGCGTCGCAGAACGACACAACTCACGGATTCAATCGCCTGAATAAAACACCACAAACACAAAAATACTAACAAACTGTCTGTCGTGTTCCGATGGTCCTTGTAGTGTCGCTCTTTCTGAAAAGGCTTTTTTTTTTTTCTTTTTTTTTTGCACTTTACATAATAGCACATTTGTTTTTCATTAGACTTTCTAGTCTTGGATAAATTTTATTTTAAGTTTAGATTTTAAACTGAAATAATTGTAATTTCCATAATCGAGATTTCAGTATTGAGCAACATAAAAAAATATATATATATATATATATATTAGTGAAATAGTGTGTGTGTGTGTGTACATAATATATTTTTGTTTTGTAATTATATATGTATTTAGATATTTAAAAAGTGTATATATGGCATATAGTTATATAGCTGTAATTATAAAGACATCTGTGTACAGACTAAAGAATAGGTAATAAGGGGTGGGTGAATTTAAAAAAGTTTTGTACTTCTTCCCACTCCTTTTTCGAACAATGTGCGGTTTTGTTATGTATTAGCTCTATGTTTATTTTATTTTTTTTATTAACTTTTTTTTTCTTTTGTATGTACAAATAGTTGCATATTTTTCTTTCTATACATGTTTGAAATTAAAAAATAAATTCATTCCTTCATTCATTCATAGTCGTGATGAACATGTTGGTCATATGGTGCAGCTCTACGCTGATGACACCCACCTCTTTATTCTCATCTCCCTCATTGGTCCAACCTGTCGTCACTCCGATCAGAGACACAATAACAGCAAACAAAAGAAAGTTAAAATGTGCTGTGAATTAAAAAAGTTGTCTTCGAAAGATTCTTTGAAATTCAAAGCATAAATACAAAGAATTAACATTTTCTGTCCCGTCTCACTATAAAAACTTGTTATAGTTTGTTCCAATCAAACCAACCAAGTGTGAAGCAACTTTTAATAAATACAACACTACGTAAATTGCTTTTTAACTGCTTTTGATCCAATAATTCAATCTCCGAGCTTCAGGAGACTTTCATTGGATTTTAATGAATTTTTCAGTAATTTCTTTTTCCGGTTTCCAACTAGATTTTAATGTTCGGATTAAAGTCGTCGCCCGAATGTTTCTACAATAATAAATCGTATAATGAAAACTGAACTCAGATGGGAAACGTGTGTGTGCCTGTGTGTGCGTACAAGATTCTGCCTCGGCGAATTTATTGATGCATGAACTGATTGATTCATTGATTCATTCATGATTTTCTTTTCTTCATTATTATTATTATTATTATTATTATTATTAATATTATTTTATAATGATCATTATTATTTTATAATGATCATTATTATTTCATAATGATCATTATTATTATTTATTATTATTATTATTTTTATATATTTGTAATCATTTTTATCGTTGTCGTCATTGTGATTGTGGTTGTTTTATTAAAGAAAGAGACACGATTATATTTCACATTTGAACATCTATATCATTGAGACATTTCACTGTATTTACAAACAAACTCAACTGTTTTAATTAATTTGTTTCGGACGTTTCGAGCCACGAAAACTCGGCCTGGTTTGTTGTTTTTTTTCCTCACCTTGTTGTGAAGCTGCTTTTCAACGTGCAGATCAAACAGAACGGCTATAAATTCAATCAAAAAAATGAACGCATGAACTGATATTCGTCTCAGCTTTATGCTTTTTGTGATATAAACCTGCACAAGCTGCTTTCCTGCTCCGCAAATTCACAAGAGAAGCATGAGAGCGACGACGGCGCCGCCCTTCTCCTTCTTCTACCGTCGTTTTCTACGCATCCCCACATCGGCACCCTTCACCCTCAACTCGTCCCTCCTCTCCTCCACACGCACGTCCTCGCGTCCTGCACACACTCTCCTGAACCCCCCCCCCCCCCCCCCGAGGAAATAACGGATGCAACCGGCGCAGATAATCACATGCTGATGTGTAGCATCAGCCTCTCATCTCCTCCCCGACATCCCATCATCGCTTCCCATCGCCTCACATCTCGCCGCGCTCCCCGGAGGCCGCGCATGTGTGTCGGCGCTCGCCGGCTATATGTCTTTTCAATTTATTATTTCTTTTTGCTCCGTCGTGGGGGAAAAAAAAAACTGCGGTTCGTACGGCGCCATCGCTCAGCGAGCAGCAGCAGCAGCAGCAGCCTGT
>NC_137652.1:2937145-2959645 GCF_963422515.1 Blennius ocellaris | reverse complement strand
TCATTCACATGAAGTTTGAGAAACGACAGTGACGACTGAGTGACACGATTCTATGTTTAGAAACGGAGGTGTCATAGTTACGCTTCTTAAGTAGTGTGTGTTGTTTTGGGGGGTTTGTTTTCTTTCTTCCCCTGCCAACATTTGACTTTCACTCGCTCCTGAAACGTTTCCTTTGTTTTTCCTGCACGTCTTCGGTTCCGATCCGTTAAAACTCCGGGTCAATCGACTGCACTCTAATACCTCCGAGGCCTCGGAGCACTTAGAGAGAACAAGCCCATCTCACATCTGACAAACATCATAAATCACAGTGTGAGACGGTCGGAAGCTTTCCAGAGGTGCAAAGTAACAGAGCGCCGATATATGAGTTGATATTGGGGGGGTGGAGGGGGGGGGGGGGGGGAGCGGTGGGGGGGGGAGGGGGGGCCTCCCTAGACTGGACTGGACTGTGTGTGTTTACTCTCGAAACACCGAGAGCTCCTTTTCAGTGTTGCTATTTCTCTTTTATTTTTTCCCATACAATACCCTGGTTAGTGCTACATATATTATATATTATACATTAGAATTATCACACTGAATATTTTCCAACTGTTGTGAGAATAAACCAGCCTGAGCTGCCTCTATCTAGACAGGATTTTCTACATTAAACCAGCCTGAGCTGCTCTATCTCGGCGTGATTTTCTACATTAAACCAGCCTGAGCTGCTCTATCTAGACAGGATTTTCTACATTAAACCAGCCTGAGCTGCTCTATCTAGGCGTGATTTTCTACATTAAACCAGCCTGAGCTGCTCTATCTAGACATGATTTTCTACATTAAACCAGCCTGAGCTGCTCTATCTAGACATGATTTTCTACATTAAACCAGCCTGAGTTGCTCTATCTAGACGTGATTTTCTACATTAAACCAGCCTGAGCTGCTCTATCTAAACAGGATTTTCTACATTAAACCAGCCTGAGTTGCTCTATCTAGACGTGATTTTCGACATTAAACCAGTCTGACCTGCTCTATCTAGACAGGATTTTCTACATTAAACCAGCCTGAGCTGCTCTATCTAGACGTGATTTTCTACATTAAACCAGCCTGAGCTGCTCTATCTAAGCAGGATTTTCTACATTAAACCAGCCTGAGCTGCTCTGTCTAGACATGATTTTCTACATTAAACAGCCTGAGCTGCTCTATCTAGACAGGATTTTCTACATTAAACCAGCCTGAGTTGCTCTATCTAGACGTGATTTTCTACATTAAACCAGCCTGAGCTGCTCTATCTAAACAGGATTTTCTACATTAAACCAGCCTGAGCTGCTCTATCTAGACATGATTTTCTACATTAAACCAGCCTGAGCTGCTCTATCTAGACATGATTTTCTACATTAAACCAGCCTGAGCTGCTCTATCTAAACAGGATTTTCTACATTAAACCAGCCTGAGTTGCTCTATCTAGACATGATTTTCTACATTAAACCAGCCTGAGCTGCTCTATCTAAACAGGATTTTCTACATTAAACCAGCCTGAGCTGCTCTATCTGAACAGGATTTTCTACATTAAACCAGCCTGAGTTGCTCTATCTAGGCGGGATTTTCTACATTAAACCAGCCTGAGCTGCTCTATCTAGACGTGATTTTCTACATTAAACCAGCCTGAGCTGCTCTATCTAGACGTGATTTTCTGCATTAAACAGCCTGAGTTGCTCTATCTAGACAGGATTTTCTACATTAAACCAGCCTGAGTTGCTCTATCTAGACGTGATTTTCTACATTAAACCAGCCTGAGCTGCTCTATCTAAACAGGATTTTCTACATTAAACCAGCCTGAGTTGCTCTATCTAGACGTGATTTTCGACATTAAACCAGTCATACCTGCTCTATCTAGACAGGATTTTCTACATTAAACCAGCCTGAGCTGCTCTATCTAAACATGATTTTCTACATTAAACCAGCCTGAGCTGCTCTATCTAGACGTGATTTTCTACATTAAACCAGCCTGAGTTGCTCTATCTAGACGTGATTTTCTACATTAAACCAGCCTGAGCTGCTCTATCTAAACAGGATTTTCTACATTAAACCAGCCTGAGTTGCTCTATCTAGACGTGATTTTCGACATTAAACCAGTCTGACCTGCTCTATCTAGACAGGATTTTCTACATTAAACCAGCCTGAGCTGCTCTATCTAGACTTGATTTTCTACATTAAACCAGCCTAAGCTGCTCTATCTAGACGTGATTTTCTAGATTAAACCCGCCTGAGCAGCTCTATCTAGACATGATTTTCTACATTAAACCAGCCTGAGCTGCTCTATCTAGACGTGATTTTCGACATTAAACCAGCCTGAGCTGCTGAAGTATGCCATGGTAGCCAATAAGAATCCTGATTTAAAAAAAAAAAAAAACAGGACGTCACGAATTTGAGATGTTTTATGCATAAATTTGAGGCCCAAACGCAGAGAAATGTCAGTTTTTTTCCAGGTGAACAATGTTTCACAAGAACTTTTCCACTCGTGAAACCGGGAATCGAACCTGCAGCACATTCTGACGCTCATCCAGGAAGTGCCGTGCGGCATCAGACGCCGCACGTGAGCTTTCTCTTGAGATGGACACGATGAGACTGAGTCCAGAAACGATGAGAAGCTCCTGACAGATGTTTCATCGCCGCTGAGGAAACGGAGCCGGCAGTTGGAAGTGTTTAGTGGGACTTGAAGGGACCCGGTGCGGCCGTGAAGCCGTCACTTCGGACGGCCGGAGACGTAAAACACTGTGAAGACTTGACGGCGCCCCTGGCGCCCCCAGTCCATCTGTCTCCTGCTGTGACGGATTCACAGGCTTTTACTCTCCGCAGCTGCACTCGCTCTTTAGGGTCCGTCCACACCAGGAACATCTGGGTCACCTGAACCAGATGTTTCTGGTCTGTCGTCCACACCAGGAACCTGGTTCACCTAAACCAGATGTTTCTGGTCTGTCGTCCACACCAGGAACCTGGTTCACCTAAACCAGATGTTTCTGGTCTGTCGTCCACACCAGGAACCTGGTTCACCTAAACCAGATGTTTCTGGCCTGTCGTCCACACCAGGAACACCTGGGTCACCTGAACCAGATGTTTCTGGCCCGTCGTCCACATGAGGCAGTTTTAGAACGTGAAACAGGTTGTTTTTTTTAACACTGGTCCCAGAGAGGGGAATTATAAAACCCCGGCTCGTGCCGTCCAACCCCCCCATCGCGGTTCGTGATGTCATCAATTAACCACAACAATCAGGGGACGACAAGCTCCGGTGGAGCTGCAGAAGCTACTGACGCTAGCAGCAGGAAGAGCAGGGCCATAGACCTATAGAACTAGAAGCTACTGACGCTAGCAGCAGGAAGAGCGGGGCCATAGACCTATAGAACTAGAAGCTACTGACGCTAGCAGCAGGAGGAGCAGGGCCATAGACCTATGGAACTAGAAGCTACTGACGCTAGCAGCAGGAGGAGCAGGGCCATAGATATATAGAACTAGAAGCTACTGACGCTAGCAGCAGGAGGAGCGGGGCCATAGACCTATAGAACTAGAAGCTACTGACACTAGCTGCAGGAGGAGCAGGGCCAAAGACCTATAGAACTAGAAGCTACTGGCGCTAGCAGCAGGAGGAGCAGGGCCATAGACCTATAGAACTAGAAGCTACTGATGCTAGCAGGAGGGCCATAGACCTATAGAATTAGAAGCTACTGGCGCTAGCAGCAGGAGGAGCAGGGCCATAGACCTATAGAACTAGAAGCTACTGATGCTAGCAGGAGGGCCATAGACCTATAGAACTAGAAGCTACTGACGCTAGCAGGAGGGCCATAGACCTATAGAGGAATAGCAAGAATCGACTTTTTAATGTGCTCAGTCTTCTTCTGCATTTTTGGTGTGTTTGGTGAGTCACAGCGCCCCTACAGGCCTGACATGTGTACTACAGCCCTGCAGCCTCGTGTTGAGTCGAGTTCATAGTGACGTGTGGACGGAGGTTGTTTTTTAAGAACGCTGGGGAGAAAGAAGATCGTTTTTCTCGTGGACGTACCGTCACTTCTGCTTTGCGGAACTCTTAGCGTTTTCGTGTGACGTCTCTACTCCAGCAGAGCCGCGCCGTCACGCAGGTTAAGGAGGAGTTTTATTTGTTTTTCACATGCAGAACCAGACCCGACCCTTAAATCGCTGAACTTCTTGTTCTAACAAACAGGCTCTGTTACACAAAACGAGAAGTTTCCCCGCTTACACAGCAGCATTTTGAAAACCGTTTCCACAGGAAAAGGCCAAAACCCGGAAATCGGAGTCGTTTCCATGTTGGGCCACTAGAAATGTCGACGGACCCAGTATAAGAGTTATATACAGTCACTGACTAACGTTTTTTTTTAATATACATCTATAAATGCTGAGGATAAATACCGAGGAAAACGTCTGGCTGGATGAACCATCTTACTGTAGAAACGTTGATATGATGACTGACAGACATTCTGCTGCTGAAGCCCCTGGACCCGGAGGAGCTGGAAGCAGACAGAAGAACTACCCCGGGGCAGTTACCTGATGGTGGGATTGGAGGGGGTGGAGGTGGTGGAGGGGGTGGAGGTGGTGGGGGGGCACTGAGATCAAGTTGGATAAAAAGGATTCGATTGAAGAGACGTAGGTGAGGGAAGGTGAGAGAATGAATTAAAAGTGATTTGGGAGAGGAAGGATGGGTGAAGAGCAGGAAAGCAGGCGGGCGTAGCTGCAGGGCTTAAAGGCCTTCGGGTGGAGCGGCTGGAGGATGAAGACCTGCCCCAGGCCACTGGCCCGGAGCCGTGTGTGTGTGTGTGTGTGTGTGTGTGTGTGTGTGTGTGTGTGTGTGTGTGTGTGTGTGTGTGTGTGTGTGTGTGTGTGTGTGTGTGTGTGTGTGTGTGTGTGTGTGTGTGTGTGTGTGTGTGTGTGTGTGTGTGTGTGTGTGTGTGTGTGTGTGTGTGTGTGTGTGTTCCAGCCCCCTGCAGAGAGTCAGTCGTTCACATCTGCTCCAAACTTTGACCAGAACAAACCGGTCCTGAGCTCATTTCAACTTCCTGTCCCCTCGTTTCCTCTCCGCCAGATCAGCCAGTCCAAATCCTCCAAACCGGAGTTGCAGACGTCCTTTATCACCTCTTTAGGAACGTTTTCTTTTTTTTTTTTTTTTCTCTTTTTTAAAGTTCACGCAGCCTAATTAAAAGCCAACTTACTGGTGAATAAATATTGCAGCAGCTTTGGCCTTTACGCGCTCCGAGCCAGCTGCAGTCCAAAACATCATCCAGCTGCTGGAGGAAATTAGTGACGAGGAAAGTTTCCTGCGTGTCGGTGACGACTCCTCTGGAAACTAAAGATCAAAGATCAGGATCAGGACTCGTCTGGAAACTAAAGATCAGGATCAGGATCAGGACTCGTCCGGAAACTAAAGATCAAAGATCAGGATCAGGACTCCTCTGGAAACTAAAGATCAAAGATCAGGATCAGGACTCGTCTGGAAACTAAAGATCAGGATCAGGATCAGGACTCGTCCGGAAACTAAAGATCAAAGATCAGGATCAGGACTCCTCTGGAAACTATAGATCAAAGATCAGGATCAGGATTCGTCTGGAACCTAAAGATCAAAGATCAGGATCAGGATTCGTCTGGAATCTAAAGATCAAAGATCAGGATCAGGATTCGTCTGGAACCTAAAGATCAGGATCAGGACTCGTCCGGAAACTAAAGATCAAAGATCAGGATCAGGACTCGTCTGGAAACTAAAGATCAGGATCAGGATCAGGACTCGTCCGGAAACTAAAGATCAAAGATCAGGATCAGGACTCCTCTGGAAACTAAAGATCAAAGATCAGGATCAGGACTCGTCTGGAAACTAAAGATCAGGATCAGGATCAGGACTCGTCCGGAAACTAAAGATCAAAGATCAGGATCAGGACTCCTCTGGAAACTATAGATCAAAGATCAGGATCAGGATTCGTCTGGAACCTAAAGATCAAAGATCAGGATCAGGATTCGTCTGGAATCTAAAGATCAAAGATCAGGATCAGGATTCGTCTGGAACCTAAAGATCAGGATCAGGACTCGTCCGGAAACTAAAGATCAAAGATCAGGATCAGGACTCCTCTGGAAACTAAAAATCAAAGATCAGGATCAGGATTCATCTGGAACCTAAAGATCAGGATCAGGACTCGTCCGGAAACTAAAGATCAGGATCAGGAGCAGGATTCGTCTGGAAACTAAAGATCAAAGATCAGGATCAGGACTCGTCCGGAAACTAAAGATCAAAGATCAGGATCAGGACTCATCTGGAACCTAAAGATCAGGATCAGGACTCGTCCGGAAACTAAAGATCAAAGATCAGGAGCAGGATTCGTCTGGAAACTAAAGATCAAAGATCAGGAACAGTTTTTTTTTTTTTTTTTAATATATTTCGACTTTTTTTGATGTGAGTTGCCGATCCCTGCACTGAATATAGGAGAACGTCCAATTCCGTTGTACAATGTTTGTATAATGACAATAAAAGGCATTCCATTCTAAAATTATTCACTTAAATCACCATAAAGCTGGAGAATTGAAAAAAGTAAAAAAAAAACTCTACCAAGACCAACATCCAGCATCTTCGCAACAGAAATTATAAACCATGTTTTAAAAAAACGTTACCTGATATCTTGATATTTTCTCTTCTATTACTAAAGTGGATAATATAGATGGTTTTCTTCATTCAAAACTGAAAACTCCAGCCCGTCTATTAAAACGCTGCGAGAGGAGTTGAAATCCTCTCCTGTGCTCCGTCACGTCTGATCCGTGTTTATTTTTAACGCCACCGTCTCAAGAAGCCGTCGTGACGCAGGAAGCGCTTCTCTTGTTAACAGCAACATGTTGGAATAACGTGTTTCTCACACTAATGCACTTCCCTGCAGGCAGTTCGTACCTGCACACGCACACACACACACACACACACACACACACACACACACACACACACACACACACACACACACACACACACACACACACACACACACACACACACACACACACCTATATACCTATATAAACATATATGTTTTAATATAGGTTTTGATATAGGTTTTTAACATATGTGACATATATAAAATTGGCCGTTTTTCCTATATCATATGTACATAAATGCACATATATGTACATATATACATGCATACAGGTACCTATATAGGTACATATATGCACCTATATGTTCTTCTTATATAATTGTTTTTTAGCTACTTCTTAGTTATTGCCTTGATAATGTATGACAGTTGCCAAGTGAGATAAGGGCTATATATATATATATATATAATATGTGGAAATAAAGAAGCAGTACAGGAGACCTATACGGCCTGTATATTCACATATATGCACCTCAACTTTTGCCTATATGTGGCATATATATGCAGATATGTGCATATATTCTGCATATAGGTTTCATATATGCGCATATATCCTCGTATAGGTTCTTTCCATGTGGGAGGAGTTTAGTGAAAGAGTAACGACTGTACCGTCCGTTAAATCCTCCTTCAACGAGACAAAGTGAGGCTTTTAAAAACTCCACCACCCCGTCGCTGCTCCACCCCTTGCGAAGTCGCTCCTCGGGTTTCCGTCCCGTCTCGCGTCGCGTCAAACTCATCTCGTCACATTTGGCAGCGATCGGGCTTGTTCCTCTTTAAAGTCGACATCAAAGGCGCTTGATTTTTTTGATTTCAGACTCCGCGGGAAGGCGTTTCCCAGCGAACCCTCTGATCACCGCGCTCGCGACAACTTGCTGAAAGTGGCGTCTCACTGCCTTGTGTCTCTCGCAGGCTGACTGCCGCTCCAGAGAATACCTCCGTCGACACTTCCCGGCCGCAGACGCCTGAACCAGACGTGAGGTAAGCGACAGAGCGTCTCCTCACCTGTTGAGTTTTCCTCGCGCTCTGACGCGTTTCACACACACACACACACACACACACACACACACGGTGCCTTCCAAATGGCACGAGGCTCTTCCAAGCTGCAGGAAAGAGACTCGTCGAGGAGTTTCCTCGACACCTGAAGCCTCGTGCAGAGCTGGAGTGTTTCTGCAAGATAAAAATGACCCCCCCCCCCCCCCCCCCCCAATTAAACAAAAATCACACGTTTTACAATTTAGGTGTTAAAAATGTCTTTCAAAGTCAAATGTATTTTGTCTCTTTCTGCCTACTTCGCCACCGATCCTCCTTATGAACACAAAAAAATAGAACTTTTCTGAACCTGTGGGCGTTCAGCGCTACGCTCAACGGTTTGTGGTTGCCTTATATAAAGACAGCGCCCCCCAGTGGCCCGACTTTCAATCTCCACCGTCTCCTCGGCGCTCGCGGCGTCCGCGCTGACGGCGTTCGGAGACGTTTCCGTCTGAGCAGAAGCTTTTCTGGCAGAAAAAGACTGTCGATTGCAGTCGACGTCGCCTTAACGTCCGTCGTCCATCGAGAGACCCTCCCCTCGCTGTGATTGGTCGGAAGAGCTGTCCGTCAATAGTCAGGGGTGTGGCTTGCGTCGCCCGGGCGACCCGTCGCTGTGAGCCAAACATCTGGAGCCGGCACGACACGGCTCGCTGGGATTTTTTTTCCAGCTTCGCCCCGGTCGGCAGAGGTCAAAGGTCAGCAACTCTACGACTCGTTATGACTCTTTTATTTTGGTGAGTGTGAATCCTCAAGAGTTACAGAAGCAGCGACGGAGCAGAGGTGAGTCAAGGGCGGTTCGGGTTGGGCAGAGCGAGCGAGGGGACGGATGAGGAGAGAGAAGGGCGAGCGAGGGGACGGATGAGGAGAGAGAGAGAGAGAGAAATCCTTTCATCCGTGACTCTCATCTGAAATAACAGCCAGCGCTGCTGAATTTGACCCCACCTTCCTCGTTAGCCGTCAGAGCCACAGACCGCAACTCGGGTGCTTCCAACACTCACCCGTCATTGCTTTCAACGCTCCTGTTTTGTTTTTTGTTTTTTTGTTTTGTTTTCCGACGTGTGCAGAAGGGTTGGGGGGTTGGGGGGGGGGAGGAAGTGTACACGCTCGCCTCGCTCCGCGCCCCGCTGGGAGACATAATGGGACATCCATTGTTCATCCGCTCAGAAGCTCCCTGACGCCGCGGATCCTCCGAGCCGCGTCCCGCACTTTGATCTGCTCGGCTACAAAGAGACGGAGGCTTGTGCTGAGTCGGCAGGGATGGAGGCGGCTCCTGCAGGCCTTAACCTAGCTTTACCGTCCCTCTCTCTCTCTCTCTCTCTATATATATATATATATATATATATATCACTCTCTCTCTCTCTTGCTCGCTCACTCACTCTCTCACTCAGAGTCCGAGAGCAGAAAGGTTTTACTTAGAAAGTCAACATACTGGAGCGTTGTTGGTGTGAGTGTGTGTGTGTGTGTGTGTGTGTGTGTGAGTGTGTGTGTGTGTGTGTGGTGTGTGTAGTGTGTGGTGTGTGTGTGTACGTTGGACGTTTGGACGTTTGGACGATGAAAAGAAAGAAGGATTCCCCAGTAGACAATCTATCCTTTCCTCCATCCGTCCCCCGCTTCGTCCCCACGGGGTCAAAGGTCAAGTTGGGAGTGACTTGCTGACTGGTGAGAGCGGCGGCTGAACCTCCGGCGGGTCGGCCGGAGAAATGGAGTTTCTGTGTTGTCAGAGAGGGAGAGAGAGGGAGAGAGAGGAGGAGAGAGGGAGAGAGAGGAGGAGAGAGGGAGAGAGGAGGAGAGAGGAAGAGAGAGGGAGAGAGAGGGAGAGAGAGGAAGAGAGAGGGAGAGAGAGGAAGAGAGAGGAGGAGTGAGGAAGAGAGAGGAGGAGAGAGGAGGAGAGAGGAAGAGAGAGAGGAGGAGAGAGGGAGAGAGAGGAGGAGAGAGGAAGAGAGAGGAGGAGAGAGGGAGAGAGAGGAGGAGAGAGGAAGAGAGAGGGAGAGAGGGAGAGAGGGAGAGAGGAGGAGAGACGAGGAGAGAGGGAGAGAGAGGAGGAGAGAGGAGGAGAGAGGGAGAGAGAGGAAGAGAGAGGAGGAGAGAGGGAGAGAGAGGAGGAGAGACGAGGAGAGAGGGAGAGAGAGGAGGAGAGAGGAGGAGAGAGGAAGAGAGAGGAGGAGAGAGGAAGAGAGAGGGAGAGAGAGGAAGAGAGAGGAGGAGAGAGGGAGAGAGAGGAGGATAGACGAGGAGAGAGGGAGAGAGACGAGGAGAGAGGAAGAGAGACGAGGAGAGACGAGGAGAGAGGAAGAGAGAGGAGGAGAGAGGAAGAGAGAGGGAGAGAGACGAGGAGAGAGGAAGAGAGAGGAGGATAGACGAGGAGAGAGGGAGAGAGAGGAGGAGAGAGGAAGAGAGACGAGGAGAGAGAAGCATGAAAGCCGGAGCAGCGGGAGAGGAAAACAACGGGGCTCTCGGCAGACGGGAGGGAAAATCAATGATCTGCGGACCAAACGGACACAAAGGCGGCCGAGACAAACGGAGGACCAGCTGATCGGCGGTTGAAGGCGGGGAGTCGCTCTGCTTGCTTCTGGATCTGACTTCTTTCCCCGCCGCCGCCGCTATTGATCCACATTATTAGTGTGATTCTACAGATCGCTGATGTGCGGAGGGAAAAATCTTGTGTGCAGCGGTTTATACCTGCCTCCCATTTCCCCCCGGAGAGGCACGGGGGCCTTGAAATTCACATTTGGAAGTTCTCGCTGGACGGCAGCAGTTTGACCTCCGGAGGTCAACGGGCCGCGGAAATGACTGCGGTGCGACAACGAGCCGCGTCGCAGGAACCAGGCTTCCCCACGTGGAAACAACCTATATAAACATATATGTTTTAATATAGGTTAGGTTTTGAATATATGTGACATATATAAAATTGGCCATTTTCCTATATTTAATGTACATATATGTACATATATGTATCATATATATAGGTTCTTTCCATGTGGGATGACAGTTGCCAAAGTGAGATAAGGGCTATATAGATATATATGTGGAAATAAAGAAGCAGTACATTAGACCTATATGGCCTGTATATTCACATATATGCACCTCAATTGTGCCTATATGTGGCATATATATGCATAGATGCAGCATATATGTGCATATGTGCAGCATATATATTGGCATATATGTGCATGTATGCAGCATATATATTGTCATATATGTGCATATATGCAGCATATATGTGCATATATGCAGCATATATGTGCATACATGCAGCATATATATTGTCATATATGTGCATATATGCAGCATATATGTGCATATATGCTGCATATAGGTTTCATATATGTGCATATATCCTCATATAGGCTCTTTCCATGTGGGTCCAGACAAAACCCCAGACTCCAGATGCCTTAAAGTGAAATACATGAATAATGTAAGACACATTTCCATATGGAAATACAAAAGCGAGAGCGCAGTCGGCGAGGCAGGGACTCTCAGGGACGACTGACGTGAAGGGACCGTCTGCAAATGGACAAACTAGGTTGCAACTCGTAGGTTGGCAACTTTAATGGAAATTGAACGGCGTTCGGATTCTGGTGGTGTTTTTAGCAGCTGACGGAAACCTGTCACCAGGTAACAGGGGAACTGGTTGATCCGAAACACCGCTGGTATCCACGGCTCATAGACCTCCTGATACGCGTATTAAATACTCGTCAATTAAACATAGTTAGGAAAAAATAAACAGATAGAATTGTTATACGATTCTTCAAATTGATTGAGTTTCAATTTTCTTTGAGTCAAAATCTCACTAATTTGTCATTTTCCTGTTTGCTGGATGAGCCTTTAGGGGAATAGATCCGTGTTTATCAGAAATACATCACTGTCCAATAAGCAGCATCGTTTTCTGTTTTATTTCTCTCAGTAAATATCCGACGGCCTCGTTTGCCTTCATTTGATATTTTACCGGCAGAGAATAGAACCGGTGAGACGAAACCGAAGGTCTCGTCTGGAATCTGAGTCTGAGTGTGTGGCGACGTTATCGTCTGGGATTTCAGTACGGATTTCTACCATAGCGTTCTACCGCCACGTTCTGCCGCCACGTTCTGCCTCCTCGTTCTACTGCTGTGTTCTACCGCCTCGTTCTACCACCGTGTTCTACCGCCGTGTGTTCTACCGCCACACTCTGCCGCCGTGTTCTACCGCCTCGTTATACCGCCACACTCTACCACTGTGTTCTACCGCCCTTGTTCTACCGCCGTGTGTTCTACCGCCTCGTTCTACCGCCACACTCTGCCGCCGTGTTCTGCCGCCTCGTTCTACCGCCGCGTTCTACCTCCGCTTTCTGCCGCCGCGTTCTGCCGCCTCGTTTTACCGCCTCGTTCTGCCGCCTCGTTCTACCGCCGCATTCTACCGCCACACTCTGCCGCCGTGTTCTACCGCCTCGTTATACCGCCAAACTCTGCCGCCACACTCTGCCGCCACACTCTGCCGCCGTGTTCTGCCGCCTCGTTCTACCACCTCGTTCTGCCGCCGTGTTCTACCGCCTCGTTATACCGCCACACTCTACCACCGTGTTCTACCGCCCTTGTTCTACCGCCGTGTGTTCTACCGCCTTGTTCTACCGCCACACTCTGCCGCCGTGTTCTGCCGCCTCGTTCTACCGCCGCGTTCTACCTCCGCTTTCTGCCGCCGCGTTCTGCCGCCTCGTTTTACCGCCTCGTTCTGCCGCCTCGTTCTACCGCCGCATTCTACCGCCACACTCTGCCGCCGTGTTCTACCGCCTCGTTATACCGCCAAACTCTGCCGCCACACTCTGCCGCCACACTCTGCCGCCGTGTTCTGCCGCCTCGTTCTACCACCTCGTTCTGCCGCCGTGTTCTACCGCCTCGTTATACCGCCACACTCTACCACCGTGTTCTACCGCCCTTGTTCTACCGCCGTGTGTTCTACCGCCTCGTTCTACCGCCACACTCTGCCGCCGTGTTCTGCCGCCTCGTTCTACCGCCGCGTTCTACCTCCGCTTTCTGCCGCCGCGTTCTGCCGCCTCGTTTTACCGCCTCGTTCTGCCGCCTCGTTCTACCGCCGCATTCTACCGCCACACTCTGCCGCCGTGTTCTACCGCCTCGTTATACCGCCACACTCTGCCGCCACACTCTGCCGCCGTGTTCTGCCGCCTCGTTCTACCACCTCGTTCTGCCGCCGTGTTCTGCCAACTCGTTTTACCGCCGCGTTCTGCCGCCTTGTTCTACCGCCACACTCTGCCGCCGCGTTCTGCTCGTTCTACCGCTCATTAAAAGGTTCTGGCAGAAGAAGGACGTCGTCGTTGCTTGAGGGACGATTCAACCTGAGAATTAACTGGAGGCCCGAATCGATGCTTCATCATCCTCTTCCTCACCTCAGCATCATCATCCTCTTCCTCACCTCAGCATCATCATCCTCTTCCTCACCTCAGCATCATCATCCTCTTCCTCACCTCAGCATCATCATCCTCTTCCTCACCTCAGCATCATCATCCTCGTCCGTTAGCCGTCGTCCTCTTGGAGCTCGTCTCGCCGTCACCTCCTGGCCCCTCCACCGGGCGGCGCCACCTTCAGGCCGCCGGGGTCGTCCGTCCAGCGCCTCACACTGTTCCGGGCCGTCTCGTCGCACACGAGTTCGTCTCGTCGCACACGAGTTCGTCTCGTCGCACACGAGTTCGTCTCGTCGCACACGAGTTCGTCTCGTCGCACACGAGTTCGTCTCGTCGCACACGAGTTCGTCTCGTCGCACACGAGTTCGTCTCGCCACACGAATGCAGTTCCTTGCAAAAGCAACAGCAACGAGCAGCTTTTCCACGTTGTGCAGTTTATTAATAAACGTGAAGCCGCAGCACTTCGTTTTCCCTCCAACACCCCCGAGTCCTCGCCGCTCCGGCGCCGCTTCACTTTAACGGCCTTTCTTTCTTCCATGTTAGATTTTTACCTCCCCCTCTCTTTGAGCGTCCACGTAAAAAAACAACAACAACAACAAAAAAAACCACTCCCTGCTCAATTTGATGCCGAAATTGAAGCAGGAATTATGATGCAGCGGGGTTTTTTTCTTCCCAGTGTTTAAAAGTCCCTGCAGGCGTTTCTCCTGCTGGTTTCCTCCTCCGGTTTCCTTGGCGCCGCTTCACCCGCCGCTTAGATCTGCCTTGGATATATATTTAGCTCGTTCTGATCCGCTCCTCCCTCGTCTGGCACGCTGCCACATTATGTTGAGATAATAACAGATGGACTTATTAGAGAAACCTATAGCCAAGATTCTTTTTTTTTTTTTTTTTTTTTTTAATTATTATTATCATCATCATAGCTCTGACTCTTCTTTAAATCTGTGTTTTTATCGTTTCTCACTTCTTTTTCTGGCACGACTCGAGGCCACTGCGGCGCCGTGTGTGCGTGTGTGTGTGTGTGTGTGTGCGTGTGCGTGCGTGCGTGCGTGCGTGCGTGCGTGTGTTTGGGAATAAAGAGGATGGAGGGGGAGGGGCGGAGGTGAAACACCTCATCCTTTCATCAGGCTCGCTGGACGGCTGAGGGTCGGATTGTCGACTGAGCTGCATTGGTGTGTGAGTGTGTGTGTGAGTGTGTGTGTGAGTGGGTGAATGTCATCCACAGTGTGAAGCTTCGGGGGCTGATCAATACCAGTGAAATCCACTGATCACAGGATAGTAGTACTTTATTAATCCCAGAGCGAATTCTTTTTCTCGATGTGTTTAATGATGATTTATGTGAATGAAGCAGTGATCCTGAGATACGTTGGTCAGTCGGTTATTACCGATAAAAACGCCTTTGTTCCCGTTAATATCCTCTTAAAACCAGAATTTTTCATTTATCACTCTCAGGGCTGGATGTTGAGGCTAGTAAAAGCTTCTTGTCCCAATGGGCTCGTGTGTTTTTTTTTTGCGATATTGTGACGGTTTTTTTTCCCGATCCAACCTGCAGAGATTTCCGATCCATGAAGCCTCGTCTACTTTCCTGCTGGTGCTCTGCAAACCGTGGACTGGATTTCCCAAAGGGAGGCGGGTCTCACTGGCAATCCATTCCACAGTTTGCAGCCAGCGCGGAGGCTAGGGAAGTTAGCATTGCGGCCGTCCAACTTTCGCTGTTTGGACGTATATTTTACGCTCAAAACGCGGCGAAGCGTCGACGTGGATGTTTGCCAAGACGTTCACGCCCCCCGTGAAGCCGCGTCCTCCTCCACGCTAAACTCCCTGAAAATAGTCCCGATGGGCGGAGCGGCGTTAGAGCTGGAGACATTGGGTTCGTGTGAAACGTTGCCATGGAAACGGGGCCTAAAGCATTCCCTATGAAAGCTTTAAGAGTTTTATCACGAACGGAAGAGTCTTGATAACGTCGTCACCCGCTGTCGTCCACTTCATCCAATAAACTTCATTGATGGCAAAGTTTAAAAAAAAAAAAAAAAAAAAGAGGAAACTCGAAGCACCGTTTCCCGGGTTGTCCAGGACCAGGACCAGGACCAGGACAAGGACCAGGACCAGGACCAGGACCAGGACCTCGGCTCTCAGCGGGCCCGTCACGAACACCGTTGTGTCTTTACCTCCAGGGGTCCTGACGAACTCTTCACCTCAACTCCCAGCTCCTCACATGCCTTCGCTGCAAAGCAGAAAAATCAATGAGCCCTTATTTTTCTGTTTGTTCCCAGAGGCTCCTAAAGGCAAATCAATGGCAGCCGATCTATTGTAATGAGGACGCGTCAGCCTTGGCCGAGCCGCGGAAGCAGTGCGAGCAGCAGCTATTAGATCCTCCCGAAGTCCAGCGCCGCCGCTTCAGTTAGCGGCGGCGCTCGTCAGGAGTCGGATTAACGCTCTCAGAAGTCTTCCCAGCGGCTGCAGCTATTAGACGTTCCTGAGACCCCCCCCCCCCCCCCCCCCCACCCCTTCTCTGCTCTGCAGCGGAACGCGGAGCTGCTTAGCTAAACTATCGAGGAGCCGCTTCGCCAGATGTCGGCGTCCATGACCAGAATGTTAAGTCGCGTCGTTTCAGTGTTTGATTCACCGCAGAACATCAGTGGCTTCACCTTCAGGATGAAAGACTTTATTGACCCTCCGTTACTGTTTCTCACTGACGCGCCGATCAATCATGTCGATCTGGCGTCCGACGGGTGAAGTGAGTCACTGCGGTCGTCTCCAGCGAGGCTCCGGTCAGCGAGGCTCCGGTCAGCGAGGCTCCGGTCAGCCGGACGGATTCGTTCGTCCCAAAAAAAACGTTAAAGCGTCAGAAGCAGAAAAAGAGCAAGTTTGACGGGCGAGGCCTCGTTTTCCCCCGACGCCTCTTCAACGCTGGACTGAGATTCACTTTTTGAGACATTTTGCAATCAGAACTTTGTCTTCGATCCAGTCGAACCCGAGGAACGTCGACATGCAGGGCTGCCACAGTCCGTCGGACTTTAACCCTCGATCACGAGTTCATCTGACGCGACCAAATCAACACGACCGTCGACGATGTTTACGTTCAAACTGCTGCAGATCCAATGAAGCACTTCCGCAATCGTCGGCCGACCACCGGGGGGCGAACGTGAGCTGGACGTGACGAGCGCCAGCGTCCAAAGGATCAACGTCTGACTGCTGGAGGTTCTGGATGCAGGGAAAGTGATGGCGACCAAAAAACACCTGACTTGCGGAGGACATATCGTTTCTGCGTCGCAGAACGACACAACTCACGGATTCAACCGCCTGAATAAAACATCACAAACACAAAAATACTAACAAACTGTCTGTCGTGTTCTGATGGTCCTTGTAATGTCGCTCTTTCTGAAAAGGCTTTTATATATATATACATATATTAGTGAAATAATGTGTGTGTGTGTACGTAGTATATTTTTGTAATTATATATGTATATAGATATTTATAAAGTGTATATATGGCATATAGTTATATAGCTGTAATTATAAAGACATCTGTGTACGGACTAAAGAATAGGTAATAAGGGGTGGGTGAATTTAAAAAAGTTTTGTACTTCTTCCCACTCCTTTTTCGAACAATGTGCGGTTTTGTTATGTATTAGCTCTGTTTTTTTTTTTTTTATTAACTTTTTTTTTGTATGTACAAATAGTTGCATATTTTTCTTTCTATACATGTTTGAAATTTTAAAAAAAATTATTCATTCCTTCATTCATTTATAGTCGTGATAAACATGTTGGTCATATGGTGCAGCTCTACGCTGATGACACCCACCTCTTTATTCTCATCTCCCTCATTGGTCCAACCTGTGGTCACACCGATCAGAGACACAATAACAGCAAACAAAAGAAAGTTAAAATGTGCTGTGAATTAAAAAAGTTATGTCTTCGAAAGATTCTTTGAAATTCAAAGCATAAATACAAAGAATTAACATTTTCTGTCCCGTCTCACTATAAAAACTTGTTATAGTTTGTTCCAATCAAACCAACCAAGTGTGAAGCAACTTTTGATAAATACAACACTACGTAAATTGCTTTTTAACTGCTTTTGATCCAATAATTCAATCTCCGAGCTTCAGGAGACTTTCATTGGATTTTAATGAATTTTTCAGTAATTTCTTTTTCCGGTTTCCAACTAGATTTTAATGTTCGGATTAAAGTCGTCGCCCGAATGTTTCTATAATAATAAATCGTATAATGAAAACTGAACTCAGATGGGAAACGTGTGTGTGCCTGTGTGTGCGCACAAGATTCTGCCTCGGCGAATTTATTGATGCATGAACTGATTGATTCATTGATTCATTCATGATTTTCTTTTCTTCATTATTATTATTATTATTATTATTATTATTAATATTATTTTATAATGATCATTATTATTTATAATGATCATTATTATTTTATAATGATCATTATTATTTCATAATGATCATTATTATTATTTATTATTATTATTATTTTTATATATTTGTAATCATTTTTATCGTTGTCGTCATTGTGATTGTGGTTGTTTTATTAAAGAAAGAGACACGATTATATTTCACATTTGAACATCTATATCATTGAGACATTTCACTGTATTTACAAACAAACTCAATTGTTTTAATTAATTTGTTTCGGACGTTTCGAGCCACGAAAACTCGGTCTGGTTTGTTGTTTTTTTTCCTCACCTTGTTGTGAAGCTGCTTTTCAACGTGCAGATCAAACAGAACGGCTATAAATTCAATCAAAAAAATGAACGCATGAACTGATATTCGTCTCAGCTTTATGCTTTTTGTGATATAAACCTGCACAAGCTGCTTTCCTGCTCCGCAAATTCACAAGAGAAGCATGAGAGCGACGACGGCGCCGCCCTTCTCCTTCTTCTACCGTCGTTTTCTACGCGTCCCCACATCGGCACCCTTCACCCTCAACTCGTCCCTCCTCTCCTCCACACGCACGTCCTCGCGTCCTGCACACACTCTCCTGAACCCCCCCCCCCCCCCCCCCCCCCCCGAGGAAATAACGGATGCAACTGGCGCAGATAATCACATGCTGATGTGTAGCATCAGCCTCTCATCTCCTCCCCGACATCCCATCATCGCTTCCCATCGCCTCACATCTCGCCGCGCTCCCCGGAGGCCGCGCATGTGTGTCGGCGCTCGCCGGCTATATGTCTTTTCAATTTATTATTTCTTTTTGCTCCGTCGTGGGGGAAAAAAAAAACTGCGGTTCGTACGGCGCCATCGCTCAGCGAGCAGCAGCAGCGGCAGCCTCTGGGCTTCTGCCGCTGTAACTCCTCGCCTTCGCCTTCGCAGGCCGTTCATAAGCCTCAGTGGTGCAGAGGACATCAACATGAGCTGCAACACACACACACACACACACACACACACACACACACACACACACACTTTACAGCCCGTCTGCATCAGCCTGAGCTTGTTTCTCCCTCCAGGTGAGGGGAAACGTGTGATTTGTTGCCGACATGTTGATTCCCGGCTGCTTCTCCTCGCCGGGGTTACAGTACCTGGATGAATGTGTGTGTGTGTGTGGGTGTGTGTGTGTGTGGGGGGGGGGTAAATCTTCGGCGCGGCGTTGGAAGCACAAACTGCACAGCCAGGTTCTGCGGCTCGTCTTGTAACCTCCTCTAACACCAGATTCTAGAGCATCTTCCTCCTCTAACGTCAGATTATAGAGCATCTTCCTCCTCTAACATCAGATTATAGAGCATCTTCCTCCTCTAACGTCAGATTCTAGAGCATCTTCTTCCTCTAACATCAGATTATAGAGCATCTTCCTGCTCTAACATCAGATTATAGAGCATCTTCCTCCTCTAACATCAGATTATAGAGCATCTTCCTCTAACATCAGATTATAGAGCATCTTCTTCCTCTAACACCAGATTCTAGAGCATCTTCCTCCTCTAACGTCAGATTATAGAGCATCTTCCTCCTCTAACATCAGATTATAGAGCATCTTCCTCCTCTAACGTCAGATTCTAGAGCATCTTCTTCCTCTAACATCAGATTATAGAGCATCTTCCTGCTCTAACATCAGATTATAGAGCATCTTCCTCCTCTAACATCAGATTATAGAGCATCTTCCTCTAACATCAGATTATAGAGCATCTTCTTCCTCTAACATCAGATTATAGAGCATCTTCCTCCTCTAACATCAGATTATAGAGCATCTTCCTGCTCTAACATCAGATTATAGAGCATCTTCATCTAACACCAGATTCTAGAGCATCTTCCTCCTCTAACACCAGATTATAGAGCATCTTCCTCCTCTAACATCAGATTATAGAGCATCTTCCTCCCACTGTTACTTATTATTTGTTGGAAATGCCCCAAAAATAACTCGTTTCTTACAGTATTGTGAACATTTGTAACAGATTACTTCCCCCCTCAGGGAGTACTTCAGTTGTTTGGAGAAACTGTCCCTTTGAGGACGAGCTGTCATGTTGAGTCATGAAGGACTTGAGAGCGTCTCGTCCTTTGATCTCTGTCTCCGCTCCACAGACGTCCTCATAAATTCTGTCTTCCTGGGTTTTTTTCTCTTCTTTTTTGAGCTCCACACCTCCGTCAGCGGTTTTTTTTTGTTTTTTTTTGTTTGTTTGTTTTTCAGCGGCCGTGTCTCTCGTTGGCAGGCGTCCCGCTCTGTCACCTGGTCTTGTCCTCATCAGGCAGGTCACTGCTCACGTCACTCTGCGGACCTGAGGACCGACGAGGCGTCGCCTCAGTCCCCGACGTCTTCGCCGCCACGCCTTCATCCAGAACCGTCCAAGACGGGACGTTTTTTTTTGTTTTTTTTTTATCGTTTCCCTCTTCGTGCGTTCATGAACAAGCTGCACTCAGACGTCACGGTTCAGTCCCGTCAGCAGAAAGTCTGCCGAGTCGACGAAACCCACGCTTCAGTTCCGTCAACGACCTGCAGAAAAGACAAAGGAGAAGAAAAAACACAAATATCAGAGCAGATCGGCCACAAAGTCACAAGATCAAAAACGTGACCGTACTCTTTTCCCGTTTTCTGCCTTTACACTGAGTTCTGCCGCGTCTCTTCTTCCTGGAGACATTTTCTGTCAGTGAAACACGACTTTCTGTGCTGTAGCAGCTTTCTGTCGTCGTACAGTGACACCTGGTGGTCACAGACGGTATTCGCCACTACACTTTCATACGCACGTTAATATAATTCTCTAAATTACAAGACAGAGGTGTGACTTATCGTCCCTCCACGTCTGTCCCCCCCACAGTCTCACGGCTCCTCATAAAACTCACTTGATCTTCATTAGAGGAAAAAAAACTGGACGTGGGACATCAGAGCCCCCGTCGTCCCCGCCATCTCCCTCCCCCCTCATCTTCCTTTCCCCCACCTTGTCCTCCTCGCCCCCTTTGTCCATCTTGTCCCCCCCACGTCTTCCCTATTCTCCTCGCCCACACTTGTCCTCCTCATCCCTCCTCGTCCTCCTTGTCTCCCTCATCCTTGCTTGTCCCCCCCCCCCTTTGACCTCCTTGTTTTCCATCCTTCTCACCTCCACTTGTCCTCCTTGTTCCACCATGTCCCCTTGTCCCTCAATCGTCCCCCTCATCCCCCTCAACCCACCTCAACCTCCTCCCTCATTCTCCCTCATGTCCCCTGTGCCCCCCCTCGTCCTCCTTCTCACACCTTACCCCCTATGCCACCCCCCCCCCACCCCCCCACCCCACACACACACAGTGACCCCGGGCGCCATGATTCATCTCTCTGCCAGCGTGAAGTGTAACGGAGATTATTACCAGTGAAGGGCTGAAGATCTACTGCGTCGCCCCGCGGAGGGAATGGGAAAATATTGCTAATGTTTACGGCCCCACCATGTGTGTGTGTGTGTGTGTGTGTGTGTGTGTGTGTGTGTGTGTGTGTGTGTGTGGGTGTTAACGCGCCATGCAGCAGTAGCGCCTGCAGCCTGAGCGGCCCGGCGAAGCGGCTCAGGCTTGTTTACCTCCCTGAAATGTGCTGACTGCAGACGGGAACGAGCGCTAACGCTCCTGCGCTAACGCTCCTGTGCCGCGCGGCCGCGGCGTTTCCCCGCATGTAAATCTCAGATCCATAAATCCTCACGCCAGCTGTCCTTTAATTCCCGCACTGTAAAATGTACAGCGCCGCTTTGTCTGTTTTTTCTCTCTCTCTTTTTTTTTTTTTTTTTTTTAATAAAAAGTTAACATGCTGCTGCAAAACGAACGTCCATTTGCAACGTGTCACGTTCGGTTTCATTACTTTCTTATTAGTCAGATGGTGTTTAGCTGAAATCCTCCTCCCGGGAGCAGCTGCTGCTGCGTTGGCGGGTTTTAGCTCCAGCAGGCATCGCGGGGTATGGCGCTATGATTTGTGATCAATTAAGGATAAATACATGCTGTTAGCGCACCTCAATATTAGCCGCGCCCGCCAAATTCAGAAGAAGAAGAAGAAGAACGGTCGGAGTTACGTGATGCACCTGAACGCCTCACCGGTGTATTGGCGGCATGTGAAAAAAGTCGTGGAAATTACACAACTTTGTTTGTACGTCGAGTTTTGTTCTCGATAACTGTGCTCTTTCGCTCGTCTCTAATTTACACCAGCTTCACTTGAATTTTGTTTTTTTGGTTTTTATTTTGTGAGATTTTTCTCCACAACCACAAGGAACCAAATAATTATTTGTGTGTTTTCTGTGGATTTTTTGCAGTTTTGCTTCATGATTTCACCAATAATGCTGCCGGTCAGGTTGGCTAGCTCCACCCGACAAATGATGCAGCAGCTGCATAAAAGTTTTCACCTCCGTCACAGCGACGATCCCTCGGACGCTTAATCCCAACGTCATTTCTGATTTTTGAAAAGTTCGGACTGTGAATCACTGCTGGCAATGTTTCATGCAGTCCAGTCTCGTCCAGTTCTGCACATGCTCAGTAGAGACAAAATACAGAAAATGCATAAGAAGACATAGCACATAGAAAGTTAGAAGTAGATTCCTGCTCATGAACCTGTATATAACTCTAGTTCTATAGGTCTATGGCCCTGCTCCTCCTGCTGCTAGCGTCAGTAGCTTCTAGTTCTATAGGTCTATGGCCCTGCTCCTCCTGCTACTAGTGTCAGTAGCTTCTAGTTCTATAGGTCTATGGCCCCGCTCCTCCTGCTACTAGTGTCAGTAGCTTCTAGTTCTATAGGTCTATGGCCCCG
>NC_137652.1:2924645-2932145 GCF_963422515.1 Blennius ocellaris | reverse complement strand
CTCCGTCAGGCTCCTCCCTCGGGCTCCTCTGTCAGGCTCCTCCGTCAGGCTCCTCCCTCGGGCTCCTCTGTCAGGCTCCTCCGTCAGGCTCCTCCCTCGGGCTCCTCCGTCAGGCTCCTCCCTCGGGCTCCTCTGTCACGCTCCTCCCTCACGCTCCTCCGTCAGGCCCCTCCGTCAGGCTCCTCCGTCAGGCTCCTCCCTCGGGCTCCTCTGTCAGGCTCCTCCGTCAGGCTCCTCCCTCGGGCTCCTCCGTCAGGCTCCTCCCTCAGGCTCCTCTGTCAGGCTCCTCCGTCAGGCTCCTCCCTCAGGCTCCTCCGTCAGGCTACTTCCTCAGGGTCCTCCCTCAGGCTCCTCCGTCAGGCTCCTCTGTCAGGCTCCTCCCTCAGGCTCCTTCGTCAGGCTCCTCCCTCAGGCTCCTCCGTCAGGCTCCTCCCTGAGGCTCCTTCCTCAGGCTCCTCTGTCAGGCTCCTCCGTCAGGCTCCTCTGTCAGGCTCCTCCCTCAGGCTCCTCTGTCAGGCTCCTCTGTGAGGCTCCTACCTCAGGCTCCTTTGTCAGGCTCCTCCCTCAGGCTCCTCTGTCAGGCTCCTCTGTCAGGCTCCTCCCTCAGGCTCCTCTGTCAGGCTCCCCCGTAAGGCTCCTCTGTGAGGCTCCTACCTCAGGCTCCTTTGTCAGGCTCCTCCCTCAGGCTCCTCTGTCAGGCTCCTCCGTCAGGCTCCTCCGGCTCCACGACGCCACGAAGCAAAGACGTCAATCCGAGCTCCTGCTGCCCGGCGTCTCTGAACCTCGGCGGGAAGATGGAGTGATGGAGTGCAGGCGAGAGAGGGAGGGGGGGGAGGGGAGGGGGAAACCCAGAGCAAACAGACGAGAGAAAGAAGCTGTCAAGAGCCTTCGTCTCGGTGTCGGTTCCTCACAGACCAGTGAGCCTGAACTCAGCCTTCACCTCCGACACCAGCAGGAACGAACCGCCGGAAAAAGAAAGGATGGAAATACGACGCGACGCTTTTAACAACTGGTCGTCCAAGAAGGAGCGGGAGCCTCACGGTGCGACGTCACCACGGAAATCCAAACTGTCGTGTTTTTGGCTCTGTTACATTTAAGGTAGTTAAAATGTGATGTTGAGGAACCAAGACGAGTCGGTCGGATCGTTAATCCAGCCACACATCTCTTCCTCCGACAGGATTCTTTCCCTCGTGCTGCACGTTACAAAATAAGAGCCGGGAACTAAAAGCGGAACATCAAGAGTAGAAGCATTGGAGCTTTTTGGGGGTTTTTTGCTGGTGAAAGAATTGGATTGATGACGGAAACAACGGTTCGTCTGCGGGGAGGGGAGTCGTTTGGATGGGGAGGGGGAGTCGTTCGGAGGGGAGTCGTTTGGATGGGGAGGGGGAGTCGTTCGGAGGGGAGTCGTTTGGATGGGGAGGGGGAGTCGTTCGGAGGGGAGTCGTTTGGATGGGGAGGGGGAGTCGTTCAGAGGGGAGTCGTTTGGAGGGGGAGGGGGAGGGGGAGTCGTTCGGAAGGGAGTCGTTTGGAGGGGAGTCGTTCGGAGGGGGAGTCATTTGGAGGGGATTCGTTTGGAGGGGAGTTGTTCGGAGGGGAGTCATTTGGAGGGGAGTCATTCGGAGGGGAGTCATTCGGAGGGGAGTCGTTCGGAGGGGGAGTCGTTCGGAGGGGGAGTCGTTCAGAGGGGAGTCATTCGGCGGGTGAGTCGTTCGTAGGGGAGTCGTTTGGCCGAGGAGGAGCGAGGCAAACGTCTACATCTCTTTTCATCGGCGTCCGCGAGACAAACCAGTCTGCAGATGACTTTATGAAGAAAAACGACTGGAGAGCAATGTGTTGACTTACTGAAGCAACATTCTATCTATCTATCTATCTATCTATCTATCTATCTATCTATCTATCTATCTATCTATCTATCTATCTATCTATCTATCTATCTATCATCTATCTATCTATCTATCTATCTATCATCTATCTATCTATCATCTATCTATCTCGACGGTACAGAACGAGTTCAGGTCCGGTTCAGGTTTTCATTCGTCGTCGCTTCAGTAGTTGTGGAAGGTACCGAAAGAACCGAACCAAAGGGTTACGATATTCCTGCATTACTGCAGAACGGGTCCGATAAGGAGGAGCAACACGCTGCCGTCTGATTGGTCAGTCATTAACGTGTGGAGCCTCCATTGTTTTATGCACTGATTGTTTTGGTCCTTAAAGAGCAGAAGCAGCGTGGGGACGGAGACCAGGTCTCGGATTTGGGTGTGGGTACGCGTCGCCGTACCGCACGGTTCTGCGCAGTGGAAACGAGTCTCCAACCGACGGAGCAGCTCCTTTAGACGTATTTTAAACTGTATAGTCGAGCGTCACTGAAGAGAAGCTCGTCGTGACGAAACGTCTCCATTAAATACCGTCCAGATCTTCTCAGGCTTCATGGGGCTTCAGGGTTTTCCTCACGCGTTTTTTCTCAGAAGTCAAATATTTGAACTTTCTCTCTTGATGTCTTCGGGAAATGTGAGGTTTTTTTTTCGTGTTATAAATAGATTCGTCTTTCTCGGCTGGCCTTCACACGCTCTCCTCCAGACGTGTTCCCGAGGCTCCGGGCGGCGAAGGTCAGTCCCACCGAACGCTAAGTGGGAGAGAGCAGATTCCCCCGAAGCCCCGAGGGGAACGTTCTCACCCCGGGGAGCAGCAGGAGGATTTTTTTTAATGAGTCTGGAGCCGGGAGGAGGCTGGTGGAGGGGTGGGGAAGGGGGGGGGGGGTGGGGGGGGGTGGGGGAGGGGGCTCGAGGGGATCAGGTCGCCGTGGTTCTCTGGGACAGTAATTGGTCTGCAGGTCTGAGAGGAGCCCGGGGGAACCAGTCCAGTTCCGTCTTCAGCTGCTCCGAGTCACGAACACTGAAAAGGTTCGACTCCAGATCCTCCAGGACCGAACGACTCGTTTTGAACACAACAACAGTTTGTCATCGAGCCTTTTACAAACAGCAGAACAACAAGGCGTCTCGCCTTTCCATCCCTTTGGGCTGATGTTTTAGCTTTTAGCTTCCTGCAGAACCAGACCCAGAGGAGGAACCTGCAGAACCAGACCCAGAGGAGGAACCTGCAGAACCAGACTTAGAGGAGGAGGAACCTGCAGAACCAGACTTAGAGGAAGAGGAACCTGCAGAACCAGACCCAGAGGAGGAACCTGCAGAACCAGACCCAGAGGAGGAACCTGCAGAACCAGACTTAGAGGAGGAACCTGCAGAACCAGAACCAGAGGAGGAACCTGCAGAACCAGACTTAGAGGAGGAGGAACCTGCAGAACCAGACCCACAGGAGGAGGAACCTGAAGAACCAGAGTAGGAGGAACCTGCAGAACCAGACCCAGAGGAGGAACCTGAAGAACCAGACCCACAGGAGGAGGAACTTGAAGAACCAGAGAAGGAGGAACCTGCAGAACCAGACCCAGAGGAGGAACCTGAAGAACCAGACACACAGGAGGAGGAACTTGAAGAACCAGAGTAGAGGAACCTGCAGAACCAGAGGAAGGAGGAACCTGCAGAACCAGACCCAGAGGAGGAACCTGAAGAACCAGACACACAGGAGGAGGAACTTGAAAAACCAGAGTAGGAGGAACCTGCAGAACCAGAAACAGAAGAGGAACCTGCAGAACCAGACCCAGAGGAAGAGGAACCTGCAGAACCAGAACCAGAAGAGGAACCTGCAGAACCAGACTTAGAGGAGGAACCTGCAGAACCAGACCAGAGGAGGAACCTGAAGAACCAGACCCAGAGAGGAACCTGCAGAACCAGACTTAGAGGAGGAACCTGCAGAACAGACCCACAGGAGGAGGAACCTGCAGAACCAGAGAATGAAGAACCTGCAGAACCAGAGAAGGAAGAACCTGCAGAACCAGACCCAGAGGAGGAGGAAGAACCTGCAGAACCAGAACCAGAGGAGGAGGAAGAACCTGTAGAACCAGACTCTGAGGAGAAGATTTTCTACAAAATTGTAGAAACGGTTTCAAAAGACGAATTAACTGCAAGATAAAAAACCGTCTCATTCTGGACTCGTGTTTTTCAGAGAAAATGGATTTGAATTCAAAATAATCGACGGTTCATGTTTTTGCCGAAAAGCAGAAGAATCAGTAGTTTTATGTAAATGCTGAATATAAAACTCTCGCTTGTTGTTGTTGTTGTTGTTGTTGTTGAAGTGTTTGGCAGACGGACCTGCAGAACGACTCGCTGGATCGTTTGAGTCGTGACTCGACTCCTCGGAGAAAAGCTGTCAGACGTTTGGCAACAAAACAACAAACACTTTGTTTGCTTGTCGGGATCAGATCTGCCCGGGTGAACTTTAACCCCCGATGACCCGGCCTGCCATCCCTCCTCCTCTCCTCCTCCCTCCTCACTCTCCTCCCCTCCCTCCCCCTCCTCCCTCCTCCTCTTCCTCCTCCTCCCTCCTCCTCTCCTCCCTCCCTCCTCCTCCTCCTCCTCCCTCCCCCTCCTCCCTCCTCCTCTTCCTCCTCCTCCCTCCTCCTCCTCCCTCCTCCTCCTTTCTCCCTCCTCCTCCTCCTCCCTCCCCCTCCTCCCTCCTCCTCTTCCTCCTCCTCCCTCCTCCTCCTTTTCTCCCTCCTCCTCCTCCTCCCTCCTCCTCCTCCCTCCCTCCTCCCTCCTCCTCCTCCCTCCTCCTCCTCCCACCTCTTCTTCTCCTCCTCCTCCTCCTCCTCCTCCCTCCTCCTCCTCCACCTCTTCTTCCTCCTCCTCCCTCCTCCCTCCTCCCTCCTCCTCCTCCCACCTCTTCTTCCTCCTCCTCCCTCCTCCTCATCCTCCTCCCACCTCTTCTTCCTCCTCCCTCCTCCCTCCTCTCCCACCTCTTCTTCCTCCTCCCTCCTCCTCCTCCTCCTCCACCTCTTCTTCCTCCTCCACCCTCCTCCTCCTCCTCCTCCCTCCTTCCTCCTCCCCTCCTCCTCCCTCCTCCTCCTCCTTCCTCTTTCATACTCTCTTCTCCTTCTTCTTCTTCTTCTTCTTCTTCTCCTTCTTCATGTATTTGTTTGTTTTCTTCCCGCTTTGTCTTTTGTATCTTCTCTTTTCTTAACTTTCCTTTAATCTTCTTCTCTTCCGTCTCGTCTTTTCTGCTCGGAGCTCCTGGGCTCACAGACACTGTGTCAGATGGAGGGATGGAGGGATGGAGGGATGGAAGGAGGGATGGAAGGAGGGATGGTTCACTTCATGGAGGTTGTTGAGATTAAGCAGAAGCTCCATATAATATAAATAATATAAATGACGGAGGGAGAAAAAGCTTTTGAAGTGACGAACTGGAGACGATCATTCAGCTCACGTCTGTCCTCTTCCTCCTCTTCCTCCTCTTCCTCCTCTTTCTCCTCTTCCTTCTCTTCCTCCTCTTCCTCCTCTTTCTCCTCTTTCTCCTCTTCCTCCTCTTTCTCCTCTCGTCCTCTTCCTCCTCTTCCTCCTCTTCCTTCTCTTCCTCGTCTTCCTCCTCTTCCTCACTTTTCATTTGCTCGTCTTCGACTTCCTCTTTTACTTGAATTCTTCCTCTTTTTCTTCCTCTTCTTCTTCCTTTGATCTTGACCACGATCCCCTGACCTTCATCCTCCTCCTCGTCTTCCTCAGCCAGTCTTCCTCAGGTCCTGATTGGTTGTCCTGCGGCGGTTCGACTCCACTTGTTGGCAGCAGAAGCGTCCCTTGTCTGAACAGAGACGACCGTCCTTCATCCCGGTGGACGCTCCTCTTCGTCAACCGGCGTCGCGCTCGTCTCCCGCTTCGGAATCGCGTCGTTCCGACCGTTTCCTCCTCCGCCGCCACATCCAGTCGCTTGCGTGATCTCAGCTCGTCTTTACGTCGGGTTGCGTAACGTCTCTCTCCTCCGCCGCGGCAGGAACGCCGAGGACGAACCGCCGCCGTGACGACTAATGAGCCGCAGCGTGTCGGCGGGAACCTCCGGGGCGCCGCGGCGGCGCTGGAGGGCGGGCGAGCTCCGCGGGCCTGTGATGTCTTCACCTTAGCTTGTTAAGCGGAGCGTTTCACCAGAGAGCCACTCCGGCTTTGATTCCTCCGCCGCGACAGACGTGTCTCGTTCAGTTCCACCTGCTGACGCGTCACCGCGGCGCCGTCTGTTCGGGTTTGGAGGACGAGGGCTCAGCCAGAACATTAGGACCACCCAAAACAGTCCCGGCGCCTCCGAGGCGCCGCCATTCTCTCTTTCAGAACTTTGCTGCACTTTGAGCTCCTGAAGCTCGTTTTTTGTTTTTTTGTTTTTGTTTTTTATTCCCAGTTTTAACCACCTCCTGCATGAAGCCGTCTGTCTGTGTGTGTGTGTGTGTGTGTGTGTGTGTGTGTGTGTGTGTGTGTGTGTGTGTGTGTGTGTGTGTGTGTGTGTGTGTGTGTGTGTGTGTGTGTGTGTGTGTGTGTGTGTGTGTGTGTGTGTGTGTGTGTGTGTGTGTGGAGTTTACAGGTGACCTAATTAATTTACACATCTGCTGGTGTTGATCCCTCAATGGAGGCAGAGTGAGAGAGAGAGAGAGAGAGAGAGAGAGAGAGAGAGAGAGAGAGAGAGAGAGAGAGAGAGAGAGAGAGACTTTAATATGTCACTTACATTTCTTCCCTGGAGGCCACATGGCGGGGCGAGGACCCAGGCCTTGCTGAATGGCAGATTTGGGCCAATTAAGTTGAAACTGGAGCACACACACACACACACACACACACACACACACACACACACACACACCACACACACACACACACACACACGCGCGCGCACACACACCCTCTTGATTCAGCACATAGATACATTTTCTTCTGTTCCGCCTCTCAGAGGCACTTCAAGCAGATACTCAGCTTGTTTGCTGTCCACACACACACACACACACACACACACACACACACACACACACACACACACACACTCTCACTCTCCAATCTCGTGGTTGAATCTGATTGATCCGGTCTTGCTCAGACTCGTCTCCTGTGATGATCTGCTGAGGAAATAATGACACAAGACGCCGGCCGCCCGGCGAAGCTCCGCATCGCCTTGCCTCGCCTTGCCTTGCCTCGCACGGCCTTACGCCGCCCGCGTCCTCACTCTGTGTTTATGGGCACTTCAAGGTTATCCTCTTCTTTACATGGGAGGCAGACGGAGCAGTCAGCATTCCCGTGTTTTGTTCTCCTGCCGGTTGCAGACACGACCGCAACAGAAACTCTCAATCCAGATTCAGGCGCCTTCAATTATCATGCTGCTATTGCAGTGCTCGGGCGGAGGGGGGGTGGAGGGAGGGGGGGGTGGAGGGAGGGGCGGGGGGGGGGGAGGGAGTGATGAAGGGTGTGATACAGAGAAGAGGGAGACGTTTTGGAGAAATTGTGCTCTGGAGATAAAATGTGTGCAGCCGGTTGGGAGTTTCTGTGAATCAAGCCGTCAGACTTCTGGAGGTGAAACGTCAACCTGAGAGGGAAGAGGAGGAAGAAGAGGAGGAAGAGGGGAAGAGGAAGTAGAGGAAGAAGAGGAAGA
>NC_137652.1:2917989-2924445 GCF_963422515.1 Blennius ocellaris | reverse complement strand
GGTCATTGACGGTATAAAACTACATTTTTGGAGTAAGTGAGAGTTTAGTTTTTCATTACTCATGATCGTCTCTCTAAAAACACCGTCCTGCTGTAGATGTAGATGTAGTAGATTAGCTCACATGTGTTATTTTGGCCCGTTTGACTTGATTAGCCGCCATTAAATCTTAATATTGTCGACTCCTGCGGGGGCTGATGGTCTGTGGACTGAACAGAACCATTAATCCATCAACTCATTAACTACACATGTCGAGTTTTAATCTTTATATCAGCAGCCATCATGGAAAGAATCAAATATATAATGAATAAATTAAATGGTTTGTGTTTATCCAATGGGCTGAACCTTCATTCATTTTCATTTAAAGCTTCTTTGTAACTAGTTTTTACAATCAAACCTTCACTCTATATATATTTATTAACTATTGGACTAAACGTGAATATTTCCTGGTGCATATTAGGATGAATTTATTTAATGTTTATTTTTGTACTTATTCTTTACTGCCGTCCTTGAGTGTGTGTGGTCGTCTGTCTCCTTGTGTTTGTCTTGTGATGGACGAGACCTGTCCTCACCTGTCCACACCTCTTTATCCTGTGCAGGGTTGTGGTGTGCTGGAGCCAATTCCAGCTGGTGAGGACATGTACAGCTGGACAGGTGAAGACTGGTGAGGACATGTACAGCTGGACAGGTGAGGACTGGTGAGGACAGGTACACCTGGACAGGTGAGGACTGGTGAGGACAGGTACACCTGGATAGGTGAGGATAGGTGAGGAAAGGTCCACCTGGAGAGGTGAGGTCCAGATATACCTGGACAGGTGAGGACAGGTCCACCTGGACAGGTGTGGACAGGTCCATCTGGACAGTTGAGGACTGGTGAGGACAGGTCCACCTGGACAGGTGAGGATAGGTGAGGACACGTGAGGACAGGTGAGGACAAGTCTACCTGGACAGATGAGGACAGGTCCACCTGGACAGATGAGGACAAGTCTACCTGGACAGATGAGGATAGGTCCACCTGGACAGATGAGGACAAGTCTACCTGGACAGGTGAGGACAGGTATACCGGGACACTTGAGGACAGATGAGGACAGGTCCACCTGGACACTTGAGGACAGGTGAGGACAGGTCCACCTGGGACACTTGAGGACAGGTCCACCTGGACAGGCCATCCCATTAATTTTGTAGCCATTTTGGAAACGTCCCGCTGCAGGTGTCCTCGGTCACAGCGAGGACGGCTTGTATGTTATTTGGTCTAAAGTCCATTTGAAGAACCGAAGGTGAATAAACCACTTCTGCTTTGATCCCCGGGAGACGAGACGACCTGGAATCTGCAGCGGGAAGGAAAACGTTGCGTGGAACAGAGAAAAGTCCCCCGGCGTCCCGCTCACACTTCATGTCCCGGATTCATGGACTTTCTATTTAATTGACTTTCTATTCTGGGTGCGAGTCGTTTTCGCCACGTCGAGTCGTTCCAGGTGAAGGCAGTCGTTCGTCAACGTTCGAAAAACCCGCGAGGAGAACATGTTCTGCTTCCAAGACGAGACACTGAGCAGCGGCTTCAGGTCGTCTGCATCGTGAGGTTGTTGTTTTTGTTTTTGTCTTGTTTTTTGTGTCAGCTGAACTGGTCAACATGACGAGGCTCTTTTCCACCCGTGGGCCTGTTAATGCAGGAGGAAGCACCACACACACACACACACACACGTTTGTGCGACTTCACTCTTCTCTCCACACAAAGCCGCCGAAGCTCCGTGACGTCAAGTATCACAATTTTATTACAAAAATTAAAGTCTTCATCTCTCAGTGTTGCCATGCTTGGAGCATATAACAATACAGTAAAAAACCCAGACCCAGAGAAGGAATAGTACAGCAAGATGTCCACAATGCCTCCGCAGCACTCCCGTCAGTCATGCCGTCACTATACAGATACTGGAACATTCCTAATACAGAGTAGTACAAACACCTGCCAGAAACACGTCAGAGAAACAAAACTGTAATCAAAGTACATTTACCGAGGGGGAAACGCAGAGAAAAGGAAAAAACAAAAAAAACAAAAACTCAACCCCAGGCTCGGAGAAAGAGCGAAGAGAAGTCCAAACGGAAACTCGTCGAGACGCAGAATTAGCAACGTAAAGACCAAAGGAACGTGCTGAAGGGTTGAACCGCCCAAGGCACCCAGGCTTCGTAGCAATGTTGGCGACGTTGACGACATTCGTACAGAAACACTTGAAGCGGACGGTGGTTGCAGATCGACTTGTCTGTCTTTGCAGCGTCCTTCAGCGTCACCCCTCCCCCTCTCCCTTCCCCCTCCCCCTCCCCCCTCCCCTCCTGTCGTCCTCTTCATCAGTCACAGTGCAAGATCCGGAGGGGGCGGGGCCACATTGGGGGGGGGGGAGGAGGAGGAAGGGGCGTCAGACTTCACTTCACAGCGCCAAACACAGACAAGAATTGGACGGACAGCGTAATCTCCCACTCTCCGGCAGGACGGGGGACGGGGGTGGGGGGGTTAGGTAGGGGGGTGGGTAGGGATGGAGGGGGGGGGGGGGGGGGGGGTGGGGTGTTATGTAACTCCTCGTTGGATTGTGAATTGTCCAACCATACGGCGCATGGATTGTGAATTGTCCAACCATACGGCGCAGTTCGCCGGCTGCCCGGGAACAAACAAAGCCAAATGAAAAAGCTTAGGTGTGCTTCCAAAAAACCGAACATCCAAGAAAGAGCGAGGGGGCGTTAACAGATACCGAGTACGTTCTCGTCCAACGGTTGGGTTTTTTTTGTTTGTTTGTTTTTTTGGTTCTTTTTTTTTTAATCTCTTCTCCTCCTCAAAGATGAAAAGTGTTGTTTTTGCACATGAATTGCCTAAGAATGATAGAAATCCCAGATTTAAGCGATACCAACAACTCAAGATTAAGTCTCTTAACGGACGTCAAAATGAGGACAAGAACGACAAAAAAGCTTTCGGGGGGGGGGGCGTATTGGACCGAGGGCTATCGGACCGAGGGTCAGACCAAGGGGTATCGGACCAAGGGGTATTGGACCGAGGGGTCGGACCGAGGGGTATCGGACCAAGGGTATCGGACCGAGGGGTCAGACCAAGGGGTATCGACCAAGGGGTATCGGACCAAGGGGTATCGGACCAAAGGGTATCGGACCGAGGGGTCGGACCGGGGGGGTCGGACCGGGGGGGTCGGACCGGGGCGTCACGCAGTTCAGTTGGCCGAGCGGCACGGCTCAAAGGTCCATTTCGTGGCGCCGCCAAATATTTCAATGTTGCCGTCTGTCCAGGAGAAGACGTTTCCCGCCGGCGCCTTGCTGTTGCAGGTCGCCAGGCTGTAGATCTCGCTGACGCTCAGCTTCCGGCTCCAGATGTTCAGGTTCGCCAGCTCGCCCACGAAGGCTTGCGTGGCGTCGAAGCCGCCCCCCAGCGTGTCCTGTGGACGGAAAACAAGCCAGACGTCAGACGTCCGGCGTCCTCTGGTGGTTCGGACGCGGCGACACGGCGGTGAAAACACCCGCTTCCGCCGCGTGGCGTCCAGTAAACACTGTTCCTGAATCGCTTCTGGTCGGGACGCGTCGCTGCGACAAGGGTTCTGGTTCCAACATCAAGTTCTCTTGTGAGAATGAGCTGGACTCGCCCCGACGGCGTCACTTAATGCCTTTAACAGTTCGAGTACATTTACTTTTCAGAGAAGAGTAAATGTACATCGAGTATTCCAACAACGGTACTTTGACTGGTGATTGACCACGGCTCAAGAAATATAACTGGATTTACTCCAATACTACTTTCACCTCCGGTTACACTCCTCATTGCTGCTTCAGCACACACACACACACACACACACACACACACACACACACACACACACACACACACACACACACAAGTCTGTTGTCATGACAACCACCTTGTGTGCAGATTTTTCTCTTTATAAAGCTACATTTTTGACTCACACCATCATCATCCTCACAGTCAGACGTGGTACTTGGTTACTTAGTAAACCCTACTTATAGATGTTCAGGTACTTTACTCAGTTACTTCTGTTACTTTTCGTCTGTTCAACCCGAGTCGCTTCACTTTGATGAATTACAGCTGATTGGAACATTTATTCACGCTGAAGCTGCAGAATATGAGGAATTTAAGAGGAATTAACTCACAAGAATAGTGTTTTATAAAAAAAAATAAAAAATCCAGGTTATTAACAGATTTTGTAGAAAATGTTTTACTTTTGGACTGAAAACTGTGATGTAAGCTAAATCCTGCCTCCTGACAGAAATACTAATTAAATAATGCTAATTCTTCTCCAGTCTCGTGGCCGGAGAGGAAGAGGAGGACCCACCTGCTCCTGGCCCAGGACCAGCACCCCGTCCGGTTTGATGGGTGGTACGGCGCCAGGTTCTCCCCGCTGCCCCGCATCACGCCGTCCTGGAAGGCCTCCCACATCCCGTCCCGGGTCGTCACGTGATGCACAGGTGATGCCACTTCCCGTCGTTGATGAGGAACGGCAGCTTGGCGACCTGAAGGGGAGCGCCTAGCGTTAGCTCGCTCTACTTCCTGTTACTGCGAGATTAGAGGCCACACCTTCTCTACTTCCTGTTACTGCGAGATTAGAGGCCACACCTTCTCTACTTCCTGTTACTGCGAGATTAGAGGCCACACCTTCTCTACTTCCTGTTACTGCGAGATTAGAGGCCACACCTTCTCTACTTCCTGTTACTGCGAGATGAGAGGCCACACCTTCTCTACTTCCTGTTACTGCGGGATGAGAGGCCACACCTTCTCTACTTCCTGTTACTGCGAGATGAGAGGCCACACCTTCTCTACTTCCTGTTACTGCGAGATGAGAGGCCACACCTTTTCTACTTCCTGTTACGGTGAGATGAGAGGCCACACCTTCTCTACTTCCTGTTACTGCGAGATTAGAGGCCACACCTTCTCTACTTCCTGTTACGGTGAGATTAGAGGCCACACCTTCTCTACTTCCTGATTAGAGGCCACACCTTCTCTACTTCCTGTTACGGTGAGATTAGAGGCCACACCTTCTCTACTTCCTGATTAGAGGCCACACCTTCTCTACTTCCTGTTTCTGCGAGATGAGAGGCCACACTTCTCTACTTCCTGTTACTGCGAGATGAGAGGCCACACCTTCTCTACTTCCTGTTACTGTGAGAATAGAGGCCACACCTTCTCTACTTCCTGTTGAATCATGTCCTCATCTCGTTTGTCTTCCTCTATAAAAAAAAGTTTCATTTCTCAGCACCGGTTTTCTTTCTATTTTCACTGTTGAGTCATCGAACGACTGATGCTTTGTTGGCAGAATAAAGGCTGCTGGTTTGATTCCCGACAGTCCCTGTGACTCTGAATCGCTCCCAGTGGAGGCCGAGCACTTTGCACTGCAGCTATTAATGTGTGAGTGTGAGTGGCTGAGTGAATAGCGGAATATGAATGGCTGAGTGTGAATGGCTGAATAGGAATGGCTGAATATGAGTGGCTGAGTGTGAATGGCTGAGTGTGAGTGGCTGAGTGTGAATGGCTGAATATGAGTGGCTGAGTGTGAATGGCTGAATATGAGTGGCTGAATGTGAGTGGCTGAATATGAATGGCTGAATATGAGTGGCTGAGTGTGAATGGCTGAATATGAGTGGCTGAATGTGAGTGGCTGAATATGAATGGCTGAATATGAGTGGCTGAGTGTGAATGGCTGAGTGTGAGTGGCTGAATATGAATGGCTGAGTGTGAGTGGCTGAATGTGAATGGCTGAATATGAGTGGCTGAGTGTGAATGGCTGAATATGAGTGGCTGAATGTGAGTGGCTGAATATGAATGGCTGAATATGAGTGGCTGAGTGTGAATGGCTGAATATGAGTGGCTGAATGTGAGTGGCTGAATATGAATGGCTGAATATGAGTGGCTGAGTGTGAATGGCTGAATATGAGTGCTGAATGTGAGTGGCTGAATATGAATGGCTGAATATGAGTGGCTGAGTGTGAATGGCTGAATATGAGTGGCTGCATGTGAGTGGCCGAATATGAATGGCTGACTGTGAATGGCTGAATGTGAGTGGCTGAATGTGAGCGTCTACCTTGTCGTTGATGAGGATCTCCATGGGGTTGTTGCCCCACTCGATGAGCACCAGCTCGTTGGCCTGGCCCGACACGGCGTAGGAGAAGGGCGTCCCCACGCCGGGCGAGGCGTTGGACTTGATCCACAGACACACGCTGAAGGAGTACATCTCCGGGAGGCTCCTCTTGGCCTTGGCGTACATGTAGTTGGTCCTCAGCGGGAAGGTGAGCTGGAACTTGTCGCTGGGTTTGGCGTCTTTACCTGCAGGGGGACATTTTCACAGCCGGAGGTGAATTCTGGCAGGAAAAACCAGGCGCGTGAGCTCGTGAGGACGTTGACTGAAGAGGAGAGCTGATTAAAAAAAAAAAAAAAAAACTTTGTCACGTGTTGAAATGCGAATC